>NW_028153735.1:0-46449 GCF_964211835.1 Anser anser
TAGTACGTACGGTGCCACTTTCTGCCATCAAAAAGTGCTCTCAGCAGGAAGCCTTTGGGTACACCTGAACTCCCTGGGGGAGCCTTTACGCAACCCCACACTCAACAGGACTCTGCGTCTTCACTCTTTCCTAACAACCCTAAACATAACCCTAACCGCAACAAGAAGCTGAACCCGAGTTAGACCCGAAAAAACACGTACGGTGCCACTTTCTGCCATCAAAAAGTGCTCTCAGCGGAAGCCTTTGGGTACACCTGAACTCCCTGGGGGAGCCTTTACGCAACCCCACACTCAACAGGACTCTGCGTCTTCACTCTTTCCTAACAACCCTAAACATAACCCTAACCGCAACAAGAAGCTGAACCCGAGTTAGACCCGAAAAAACACGTACGGTGCCACTTTCTGCCATCAAAAAGTGCTCTCAGCGAAGCCTTTGGGTACACCTGAACTCCCTGGGGGAGCCTTTACGCAACCCCACACTCAACAGGACTCTGCGTCTTCACTCTTTCCTAACAACCCTAAACATAACCCTAACCGCAACAAGAAGCTGAACCCGAGTTAGACCCGAAAAAACACGTACGGTGCCACTTTCTGCCATCCAAAAGTGCTCTCAGCGGAAGCCTTTGGGTACACCTGAACTCCCTGGGGGAGCCTTTACGCAACCCACACTCAACAGGACTCTGCGTCTTCACTCTTTCCTAACAACCCTGAACATAACCCTAACCGCAACAAGAAGCTGAACCCGAGTTAGACCCGAAAAAACACGTACGGTGCCACTTTCTGCCATCAAAAAGTGCTCTCAGCGGAAGCCTTTGGGTACACCTGAACTCCCTGGGGAGCCTTTACGCAACCCCACACTCAACAGGACTCTGCGTCTTCACTCTTTCCTAACAACCCTGAACCTAATCCTAACCGCAACAAGAAGCTGAACCCGAGTTAGACCCGAAAAAACACGTACGGTGCCACTTTCTGCCATCAAAAAGTGCTCTCAGCGGAAGCCTTTGGGTACACCTGAACTCCCTGGGGGAGCCTTTACGCAACCCCACACTCAACAGGACTCTGCGTCTTCACTCTTTCCTAACAACCCTAAACATAACCCTAACCGCAACAAGAAGCTGAACCCGAGTTAGACCCGAAAAAACACGTACGGTGCCACTTTCTGCCATCAAAAAGTGCTCTCAGCGGAAGCCTTTGGGTACACCTGAACTCCCTGGGGGAGCCTTTACGCAACCCCACACTCAACAGGACTCTGCGTCTTCGCTCTTTCCTAACAACCCTAAACATACCCTAACCGCAACAAGAAGCTAAACCCGAGTTAGACCCGAAAAAACACGTACGGTGCCACTTTCTGCCATCAAAAAGTGCTCTCAGCGGAAGCCTTTGGGTACACCTGAACTCCCTGGGGGAGCCTTTACGCAACCCCACACTCAACAGGACTCTGCGTCTTCACTCTTTCCTAACAACCCTAAACATAACCCTAACCGCAACAAGAAGCTGAACCCGAGTTAGACCCGAAAAAACACGTACGGTGCCACTTTCTGCCATCCAAAAGTGCTCTCAGCGGAAGCCTTTGGGTACACCTGAACTCCCTGGGGGAGCCTTTACGCAACCCCACACTCAACAGGACTCTGCGTCTTCACTCTTTCCTAACAACCCTAAACATAACCCTAACCGCAACAAGAAGCTGAACCCGAGTTAGACCCGAAAAAACACGTACGGTGCCACTTTCTGCATCAAAAAGTGCTCTCAGCGGAAGCCTTTGGGTACACGTGAACTCCCTGGGGGAGCCTTTACGCAACCCCACACTCAACAGGACTCTGCGTCTTCACTCTTTCCTAACAACCCTAAACATAACCCTAACCGCAACAAGAAGCTGAACCCGAGTTAGACCCGAAAAAACACGTACGGTGCCACTTTCTGCCATCAAAAAGTGCTCTCAGCGGAAGCCTTTGGGTACACCTGAACTCCCTGGGGGAGCCTTTACGCAACCCCACACTCAACAGGACTCTGCGTCTTCACTCTTTCCTAACAACCCTAAACATAACCCTAACCGCAACAAGAAGCTGAACCCGAGTTAGACCCGAAAAAACACGTACGGTGCCACTTTTCTGCCATCAAAAAGTGCTCTCAGCGGAAGCCTTTGGGTACACCTGAACTCCCTGGGGGAGCCTTTACGCAACCCCACACTCAACAGGACTCTGCGTCTTCACTCTTTCCTAACAACCCTAAACATAACCCTAACCGCAACAAGAAGCTGAACCCGAGTTAGACCCCGAAAAAACACGTACGGTGCCACTTTCTGCCATCCAAAAGTGCTCTCAGCGGAAGCCTTTGGGTACACCTGAACTCCCTGGGGGAGCCTTTACGCAACCCCACACTCAACAGGACTCTGCGTCTTCGCTCTTTCCTAACAACCCTAAACATAACCCTAACCGCAACAAGAAGCTGAACCCGAGTTAGACCCGAAAAAACACGTACGGTGCCACTTTCTGCCATCCAAAAGTGCTCTCAGCGGAAGCCTTTGGGTACACCTGAACTCCCTGGGGGAGCCTTTACGCAACCCCACACTCAACAGGACTCTGCGTCTTCACTCTTTCCTAACAACCCTAAACATAACCCTAACCGCAACAAGAAGCTGAACCCGAGTTAGACCCGAAAAAGCACGTACGGTGCCACTTTCTGCCATCAAAAAGTGCTCTCAGCGGAAGCCTTTGGGTACACCTGAACTCCCTGGGGGAGCCTTTACGCAACCCCACACTCAACAGGACTCTGCGTCTTCACTCTTTCCTAACAACCCTAAACATAACCCTAACCGCAACAAGAAGCTGAACCCGAGTTAGACCCGAAAAAACACGTACGGTGCCACTTTCTGCCATCAAAAAGTGCTCTCAGCGGAAGCCTTTGGGTACACCTGAACTCCCTGGGGGAGCCTTTACGCAACCCCACACTCAACAGGACTCTGCGTCTTCGCTCTTTCCTAACAACCCTAAACATAACCCTAACCGCAACAAGAAGCTGAACCCGAGTTAGACCCGAAAAAACACGTACGGTGCCACTTTCTGCCATCCAAAAGTGCTCTCAGCGGAAGCCTTTGGGTACACCTGAACTCCCTGGGGGAGCCTTTACGCAACCGCACACTCAACAGGACTCTGCGTCTTCACTCTTTCCTAACAACCCTAAACATAACCCTAACCGCAACAAGAAGCTGAACCCGGAGTTAGACCCGAAAAAACACGTACGGTGCCACTTTCTGCCATCAAAAAGTGCTCTCAGCGGAAGCCTTTGGGTACACCTGAACTCCCTGGGGGAGCCTTTACGCAACCCCACACTCAACAGGACTCTGCGTCTTCACTCTTTCCTAACAACCTTAAACATAACCCTAACCGCAACAAGAAGCTGAACCCGAGTTAGACCCGAAAAAACACGTACGGTGCCACTTTCTGCCATCAAAAAGTGCTCTCAGCGGAAGCCTTTGGGTACACCTGAACTCCCTGGGGGAGCCTTTACGCAACCCCACACTCAACAGGACTCTGCGTCTTCACTCTTTCCTAACAACCCTAAACATAACCCTAACAGGAACAAGAAGCTCAACCCGAGTTAGACCGAAAAAACACGTACGGTGCATCTTTCTGCCATCAAAAAGTGCTCTCAGCGGGAAGCCTTTGGGTACACCTGAACTCCCTGGGGGAGCCTTTACGCAACCCCACACTCAACAGGACTCTGCGTCTTCACTCTTTCCTAACAACCCTAAACATAACCCTAACAGGAACAAGAAGCTCAACCCGAGTTAGACCGAAAAAACACGTACGGTGCCACTTTCTGCCATCCAAAAGTGCTCTCAGCGGAAGCCTTTGGGTACACCTGAACTCCCTGGGGGAGCCTTTACGCAACCCCACACTCAACAGGACTCTGCGTCTTCACTCTTTCCTAACAACCCTAAACATAACCCTAACCGCAACAAGAAGCTGAACCCGAGTTAGACCCGAAAAAACACGTACGGTGCCACTTTCTGCCATCAAAAAGTGCTCTCAGCGGAAGCCTTTGGGTACACGTGAACTCCCTGGGGGAGCCTTTACGCAACCCCACACTCAACAGGACTCTGCGTCTTCACTCTTTCCTAACAACCCTAAACATAACCCTAACCGCAACAAGAAGCTGAACCCGAGTTAGACCCGAAAAAACACGTACGGTGCCACTTTCTGCCATCAAAAAGTGCTCTCAGCGGAAGCCTTTGGGTACACCTGAACTCCCTGGGGGAGCCTTTACGCAACCCCACACTCAACAGGACTCTGCGTCTTCACTCTTTCCTAACAACCCTAAACATAACCCTAACCGCAACAAGAAGCTGAACCCGAGTTAGACCCGAAAAAACACGTACGGTGCCACTTTCTGCCATCAAAAAGTGCTCTCAGCGGAAGCCTTTGGGTACACCTGAACTCCCTGGGGGAGCCTTTACGCAACCCCACACTCAACAGGACTCTGCGTCTTCGCTCTTTCCTAACAACCCTAAACATAACCCTAACCGCAACAAGAAGCTGAACCCGAGTTAGACCCGAAAAAACACGTACGGTGCCACTTTCTGCCATCAAAAAGTGCTCTCAGCGGAAGCCTTTGGGTACACCTGAACTCCCTGGGGGAGCCTTTACGCAACCCCACACTCAACAGGACTCTGCGTCTTCACTCTTTCCTAACAACCCTAAACATAACCCTAACCGCAACAAGAAGCTGAACCCGAGTTAGACCCGAAAAAACACGTACGGTGCCACTTTCTGCCATCAAAAAGTGCTCTCAGCGGAAGCCTTTGGGTACACCTGAACTCCCTGGGGGAGCCTTTACGCAACCCCACACTCAACAGGACTCTGCGTCTTCACTCTTTCCTAACAAACCTAAGCATAACCCTAACCGCAACAAGAAGCTCAACCCGAGTTAGACCCGAAAAAACACGTACGGTGCCACTTTCTGCCATCAAAAAGTGCTCTCAGCGGAAGCCTTTGGGTACACCTGAACTCCCTGGGGGAGCCTTTACACAACCCCACACTCAACAGGACTCTGCGTCTTCACTCTTTTCCTAACAACCCTAAACATAACCCTAACCGCAACAAGAAGCTGAACCCGCGTTAGACCCGAAAAAACACGTACGGTGCCACTTTCTGCCATCAAAAAGTGCTCTCAGCGGAAGCCTTTGGGTACACCTGAACTCCCTGGGGGAGCCTTTACGCAACCCCACACTCAACAGGACTCTGCGTCTTCACTCTTTCCTAACAACCCTAAACATAACCCTAACCGCAACAAGAAGCTGAACCCGAGTTAGACCCGAAAAAACACGTACGGTGCCACTTTCTGCCATCCAAAAGTGCTCTCAGCGGAAGCCTTTGGGTACACCTGAACTCCCTGGGGAGCCTTTACGCAACCCCACACTCAACAGGACTCTGCGTCTTCACTCTTTCCTAACAACCCTGAACATAACCCTAACCGCAACAAGAAGCTGAACCCGAGTTAGACCCGAAAAAACACGTACGGTGCCACTTTCTGCCATCAAAAAGTGCTCTCAGCGGAAGCCTTTGGGTACACCTGAACTCCCTGGGGGAGCCTTTACGCAACCCCACACTCAACAGGACTCTGCGTCTTCACTCTTTCCTAACAACCCTAAACATAACCCTAACCGCAACAAGAAGCTGAACCCGAGTTAGACCCGAAAAAACACGTACGGTGCCACTTTCTGCCATCCAAAAGTGCTCTCAGCGGAAGCCTTTGGGTACACCTGAACTCCCTGGGGGAGCCTTTACGCAACCCCACACTCAACAGGACTCTGCGTCTTCACTCTTTCCTAACAACCCTAAACATAACCCTAACCGCAACAAGAAGCTGAACCCGAGTTAGACCCGAAAAAACACGTACGGTGCCACTTTCTGCCATCAAAAAGTGCTCTCAGCGGAAGCCTTTGGGTACACGTGAACTCCCTGGGGGAGCCTTTACGCAACCCCACACTCAACAGGACTCTGCGTCTTCACTCTTTCCTAACAACCCTAAACATAACCCTAACCGCAACAAGAAGCTGAACCCGAGTTAGACCCGAAAAAAACACGTACGGTGCCACTTTCTGCCATCAAAAAGTGCTCTCAGCGGAAGCCTTTGGGTACACCTGAACTCCCTGGGGGAGCCTTTACGCAACCCCACACTCAACAGGACTCTGCGTCTTCACTCTTTCCTAACAACCCTAAACATAACCCTAACCGCAACAAGAAGCTGAACCCGAGTTAGACCCGAAAAAACACGTACGGTGCCACTTTCTGCCATCAAAAAGTGCTCTCAGCGGAAGCCTTTGGGTACACCTGAACTCCCTGGGGGAGTCTTTACGCAACCCCACACTCAACAGGACTCTGCGTCTTCACTCTTTCCTAACAACCCTAAACATAACCCTAACCGCAACAAGAAGCTGAACCCGAGTTAGACCCGAAAAAACACGTACGGTGCCACTTTCTGCCATCAAAAAGTGCTCTCAGCGGAAGCCTTTGGGTACACCTGAACTCCCTGGGGGAGCCTTTACGCAACCCCACACTCAACAGGACTCTGCGCCTTCACTCTTTCCTAACAACCCTAAACATAACCCTAACCGCAACAAGAAGCTGAACCCGAGTTAGACCCGAAAAAACACGTACGGTGCCACTTTCTGCCATCAAAAAGTGCTCTCAGCGGAAGCCTTTGGGTACACCTGAACTCCCTGGGGGAGCCTTTACGCAACCCCACACTCAACAGGACTCTGCGCCTTCACTCTTTCCTAACAACCCTAAACATAACCCTAACCGCAACAAGAAGCTGAACCCGAGTTAGACCCGAAAAAACACGTACGGTGCCACTTTCTGCCATCAAAAAGTGCTCTCAGCGGAAGCCTTTGGGTACACCTGAACTCCCTGGGGGAGCCTTTACGCAACCCCACACTCAACAGGACTCTGCGTCTTCACTCTTTCCTAACAACCCTAAACATAACCCTAACCGCAACAAGAAGCTGAACCCGAGTTAGACCCGAAAAAACACGTACGGTGCCACTTTCTGCCATCAAAAAGTGCTCTCAGCGGAAGCCTTTGGGTACACCTGAACTCCCTGGGGGAGCCTTTACGCAACCCCACACTCAACAGGACTCTGAGTCTTCACTCTTTCCTAACAACCCTAAACATAACCCTAACCGCAACAAGAAGCTCAACCCGAGTTTAGACCCGAAAAAACACGTACGGTGCCACTTTCTGCCATCAAAAAGTGATCTCAGCGGAAGCCTTTGGGTACACCTGAACTCCCTGGGGGAGCCTTTACGCAACCCCACACTCAACAGGACTCTGCGTCTTCACTCTTTCCTAACAACCCTAAACATAACCCTAACCGCAACAAGAAGCTGAACCCGAGTTAGACCCGAAAAAACACGTACGGTGCCACTTTCTGCCATCCAAAAGTGCTCTCAGCGGAAGCCTTTGGGTACACCTGAACTCCCTGGGGGAGCCTTTACGCAACCCCACACTCAACAGGACTCTGCGTCTTCACTCTTTCCTAACAACCCTGAACATAACCCTAACCGCAACAAGAAGCTGAACCCGAGTTAGACCCGAAAAAACACGTACGGTGCCACTTTCTGCCATCAAAAAGTGCTCTCAGCGGAAGCCTTTGGGTACACGTGAACTCCCTGGGGGAGCCTTTACGCAACCCCACACTCAACAGGACTCTGCGTCTTCACTCTTTCCTAACAACCCTAAACATAACCCTAACCGCAACAAGAAGCTGAACCCGAGTTAGACCCGAAAAAACACGTACGGTGCCACTTTCTGCCATCCAAAAGTGCTCTCAGCGGAAGCCTTTGGGTACACCTGAACTCCCTGGGGGAGCCTTTACGCAACCCCACACTCAACAGGACTCTGCGTCTTCACTCTTTCCTAACAACCCTAAACATAACCCTAACCGCAACAAGAAGCTGAACCCGAGTTAGACCCGAAAAAACACGTACGGTGCCACTTTCTGCCATCAAAAAGTGCTCTCAGCGGAAGCCTTTGGGTACACGTGAACTCCCTGGGGGAGCCTTTACGCAACCCCACACTCAACAGGACTCTGCGTCTTCACTCTTTCCTAACAACCCTAAACATAACCCTAACCGCAACAAGAAGCTGAACCCGAGTTAGACCCGAAAAAACACGTACGGTGCCACTTTCTGCCATCAAAAAGTGCTCTCAGCGGAAGCCTTTGGGTACACCTGAACTCCCTGGGGGAGCCTTTACGCAACCCCACACTCAACAGGACTCTGCGTCTTCACTCTTTCCTAACAACCCTAAACATAACCCTAACCGCAACAAGAAGCTGAACCCGAGTTAGACCCGAAAAAACACGTACGGTGCCACTTTCTGCCATCAAAAAGTGCTCTCAGCGGAAGCCTTTGGGTACACCTGAACTCCCTGGGGGAGTCTTTACGCAACCCCACACTCAACAGGACTCTGCGTCTTCACTCTTTCCTAACAACCCTAAACATAACCCTAACCGCAACAAGAAGCTGAACCCGAGTTAGACCCGAAAAAACACGTACGGTGCCACTTTCTGCCATCAAAAAGTGCTCTCAGCGGAAGCCTTTGGGTACACCTGAACTCCCTGGGGGAGCCTTTACGCAACCCCACACTCAACAGGACTCTGCGCCTTCACTCTTTCCTAACAACCCTAAACATAACCCTAACCGCAACAAGAAGCTGAACCCGAGTTAGACCCGAAAAAACACGTACGGTGCCACTTTCTGCCATCAAAAAGTGCTCTCAGCGGAAGCCTTTGGGTACACCTGAACTCCCTGGGGGAGCCTTTACGCAACCCCACACTCAACAGGACTCTGCGCCTTCACTCTTTCCTAACAACCCTAAACATAACCCTAACCGCAACAAGAAGCTGAACCCGAGTTAGACCCGAAAAAACACGTACGGTGCCACTTTCTGCCATCAAAAAGTGCTCTCAGCGGAAGCCTTTGGGTACACCTGAACTCCCTGGGGGAGCCTTTACGCAACCCCACACTCAACAGGACTCTGCGTCTTCACTCTTTCCTAACAACCCTAAACATAACCCTAACCGCAACAAGAAGCTGAACCCGAGTTAGACCCGAAAAAACACGTACGGTGCCACTTTCTGCCATCAAAAAGTGCTCTCAGCGGAAGCCTTTGGGTACACCTGAACTCCCTGGGGGAGCCTTTACGCAACCCCACACTCAACAGGACTCTGCGTCTTCACTCTTTCCTAACAACCCTAAACATAACCCTAACCGCAACAAGAAGCTCAACCCGAGTTAGACCCGAAAAAACACGTACGGTGCCACTTTCTGCCATCAAAAAGTGATCTCAGCGGAAGCCTTTGGGTACACCTGAACTCCCTGGGGGAGCCTTTACGCAACCCCACACTCAACAGGACTCTGCGTCTTCACTCTTTCCTAACAACCCTAAACATAACCCTAACCGCAACAAGAAGCTCAACCCGAGTTAGACCCGAAAAAACACGTACGGTGCCACTTTCTGCCATCAAAAAGTGCTCTCAGCGGAAGCCTTTGGGTACACCTGAACTCCCTGGGGGAGCCTTTACGCAACCCCACACTCAACAGGACTCTGCGTCTTCGCTCTTTCCTAACAACCCTAAACATAACCCTAACCGCAACAAGAAGCTGAACCCGAGTTAGACCCGAAAAAACACGTACGGTGCCACTTTCTGCCATCAAAACGTGCTCTCAGCGGAAGCCTTTGGGTACACCTGAACTCCCTGGGGGAGCCTTTACGCAACCCCACACTCAACAGGACTCTGCGTCTTCACTCTTTCCTAACAACCCTAAACATAACCCTAACCGCAACAAGAAGCTGAACCCGAGTTAGACCCGAAAAAACACGTACGGTGCCACTTTCTGCCATCAAAAAGTGCTCTCAGCGGAAGCCTTTGGGTACACCTGAACTCCCTGGGGGAGCCTTTACGCAACCCCACACTCAACAGGACTCTGCGTCTTCACTCTTTCCTAACAACCCTAAACATAACCCTAACCGCAACAAGAAGCTCAACCCGAGTTAGACCCGAAAAAACACGTACGGTGCCACTTTCTGCCATCAAAAAGTGCTCTCAGCGGAAGCCTTTGGGTACACCTGAACTCCCTGGGGGAGCCTTTACGCAACCCCACACTCAACAGGACTCTGCGTCTTCGCTCTTTCCTAACAACCCTAAACATAACCCTAACCGCAACAAGAAGCTCAACCCGAGTTAGACCCGAAAAAACACGTACGGTGCCACTTTCTGCCATCAAAAAGTGCTCTCAGCGGAAGCCTTTGGGTACACCTGAACTCCCTGGGGGAGTCTTTACGCAACCCCACACTCAACAGGACTCTGCGTCTTCACTCTTTCCTAACAACCCTAAACATAACCCTAACCGCAACAAGAAGCTCAACCCGAGTTAGACCCGAAAAAACACGTACGGTGCCACTTTCTGCCATCAAAACGTGCTCTCAGCGGAAGCCTTTGGGTACACCTGAACTCCCTGGGGGAGCCTTTACGCAACCCCACACTCAACAGGACTCTGCGTCTTCACTCTTTCCTAACAACCCTAAACATAACCCTAACCGCAACAAGAAGCTGAACCCGAGTTAGACCCGAAAAAACACGTACGGTGCCACTTTCTGCCATCAAAAAGTGCTCTCAGCGGAAGCCTTTGGGTACACCTGAACTCCCTGGGGGAGCCTTTACGCAACCCCACACTCAACAGGACTCTGCGTCTTCACTCTTTCCTAACAACCCTAAACATAACCCTAACCGCAACAAGAAGCTCAACCCGAGTTAGACCCGAAAAAACACGTACGGTGCCACTTTCTGCCATCAAAAAGTGCTCTCAGCGGAAGCCTTTGGGTACACCTGAACTCCCTGGGGGAGCCTTTACGCAACCCCACACTCAACAGGACTCTGCGTCTTCGCTCTTTCCTAACAACCCTAAACATAACCCTAACCGCAACAAGAAGCTGAACCCGAGTTAGACCCGAAAAAACACGTACGGTGCCACTTTCTGCCATCAAAAAGTGCTCTCAGCGGAAGCCTTTGGGTACACCTGAACTCCCTGGGGGAGCCTTTACGCAACCCCACACTCAACAGGACTCTGCGTCTTCACTCTTTCCTAACAACCCTAAACATAACCCTAACCGCAACAAGAAGCTCAACCCGAGTTAGACCCGAAAAAACACGTACGGTGCCACTTTCTGCCATCAAAAAGTGCTCTCAGCGGAAGCCTTTGGGTACACCTGAACTCCCTGGGGGAGCCTTTACGCAACCCCACACTCAACAGGACTCTGCGTCTTCGCTCTTTCCTAACAACCCTAAACATAACCCTAACCGCAACAAGAAGCTCAACCCGAGTTAGACCCGAAAAAACACGTACGGTGCCACTTTCTGCCATCAAAAAGTGCTCTCAGCGGAAGCCTTTGGGTACACCTGAACTCCCTGGGGGAGTCTTTACGCAACCCCACACTCAACAGGACTCTGCGTCTTCACTCTTTCCTAACAACCCTAAACATAACCCTAACCGCAACAAGAAGCTGAACCCGAGTTAGACCCGAAAAAACACGTACGGTGCCACTTTCTGCCATCAAAAAGTGCTCTCAGCGGAAGCCTTTGGGTACACCTGAACTCCCTGGGGGAGCCTTTACGCAACCCCACACTCAACAGGACTCTGCGTCTTCACTCTTTCCTAACAACCCTAAACATAACCCTAACCGCAACAAGAAGCTGAACCCGAGTTAGACCCGAAAAAACACGTACGGTGCCACTTTCTGCCATCAAAAAGTGCTCTCAGCGGAAGCCTTTGGGTACACCTGAACTCCCTGGGGGAGCCTTTACGCAACCCCACACTCAACAGGACTCTGCGTCTTCACTCTTTCCTAACAACCCTAAACATAACCCTAACCGCAACAAGAAGCTGAACCCGAGTTAGACCCGAAAAAACACGTACGGTGCCACTTTCTGCCATCAAAAAGTGCTCTCAGCGGAAGCCTTTGGGTACACCTGAACTCCCTGGGGGAGCCTTTACGCAACCCCACACTCAACAGGACTCTGCGTCTTCACTCTTTCCTAACAACCCTAAACATAACCCTAACCGCAACAAGAAGCTGAACCCGAGTTAGACCCGAAAAAACACGTACGGTGCCACTTTCTGCCATCAAAAAGTGCTCTCAGCGGAAGCCTTTGGGTACACGTGAACTCCCTGGGGGAGCCTTTACGCAACCCCACACTCAACAGGACTCTGCGCCTTCACTCTTTCCTAACAACCCTAAACATAACCCTAACCGCAACAAGAAGCTGAACCCGAGTTAGACCCGAAAAAACACGTACGGTGCCACTTTCTGCCATCAAAAAGTGCTCTCAGCGGAAGCCTTTGGGTACACCTGAACTCCCTGGCGGAGCCTTTACGCAACCCCACACTCAACAGGACTCTGCGTCTTCACTCTTTCCTAACAACCCTAAACATAACCCTAACCGCAACAAGAAGCTGAACCCGAGTTAGACCCGAAAAAACACGTACGGTGCCACTTTCTGCCATCAAAAAGTGCTCTCAGCGGAAGCCTTTGGGTACACCTGAACTCCCTGGGGGAGCCTTTACGCAACCCCACACTCAACAGGACTCTGCGTCTTCACTCTTTCCTAACAACCCTAAACATAACCCTAACCGCAACAAGAAGCTGAACCCGAGTTAGACCCGAAAAAACACGTACGGTGCCACTTTCTGCCATCAAAAAGTGCTCTCAGCGGAAGCCTTTGGGTACACCTGAACTCCCTGGGGGAGCCTTTACGCAACCCCACACTCAACAGGACTCTGAGTCTTCACTCTTTCCTAACAACCCTAAACATAACCCTAACCGCAACAAGAAGCTGAACCCGAGTTAGACCCGAAAAAACACGTACGGTGCCACTTTCTGCCATCAAAAAGTGATCTCAGCGGAAGCCTTTGGGTACGCCTGAACTCCCTGGGGGAGCCTTTACGCAACCCCACACTCAACAGGACTCTGCGTCTTCACTCTTTCCTAACAACCCTAAACATAACCCTAACCGCAACAAGAAGCTGAACCCGAGTTAGACCCGAAAAAACACGTACGGTGCCACTTTCTGCCATCAAAAAGTGCTCTCAGCGGAAGCCTTTGGGTACACCTGAACTCCCTGGGGGAGCCTTTACGCAACCCCACACTCAACAGGACTCTGCGTCTTCGCTCTTTCCTAACAACCCTAAACATAACCCTAACCGCAACAAGAAGCTGAACCCGAGTTAGACCCGAAAAAACACGTACGGTGCCACTTTCTGCCATCAAAAAGTGCTCTCAGCGGAAGCCTTTGGGTACACCTGAACTCCCTGGGGGAGCCTTTACGCAAACCCACACTCAACAGGACTCTGCGTCTTCACTCTTTCCTAACAACCCTAAACATAACCCTAACCGCAACAAGAAGCTGAACCCGAGTTAGACCCGAAAAAACACGTACGGTGCCACTTTCTGCCATCAAAAAGTGCTCTCAGCGGAAGCCTTTGGGTACACCTGAACTCCCTGGGGGAGCCTTTACGCAACCCCACACTCAACAGGACTCTGCGTCTTCACTCTTTCCTAACAACCCTAAACATAACCCTAACCGCAACAAGAAGCTGAACCCGAGTTAGACCCGAAAAAACACGTACGGTGCCACTTTCTGCCATCAAAAAGTGCTCTCAGCGGAAGCCTTTGGGTACACCTGAACTCCCTGGGGGAGCCTTTACGCAACCCCACACTCAACAGGACTCTGCGTCTTCACTCTTTCCTAACAACCCTAAACATAACCCTAACCGCAACAAGAAGCTGAACCCGAGTTAGACCCGAAAAAACACGTACGGTGCCACTTTCTGCCATCCAAAAGTGCTCTCAGCGGAAGCCTTTGGGTACACCTGAACTCCCTGGGGGAGCCTTTACGCAACCCCACACTCAACAGGACTCTGCGTCTTCACTCTTTCCTAACAACCCTAAACATAACCCTAACCGCAACAAGAAGCTGAACCCGAGTTAGACCCGAAAAAACACGTACGGTGCCACTTTCTGCCATCAAAAAGTGCTCTCAGCGGAAGCCTTTGGGTACACCTGAACTCCCTGGGGGAGCCTTTACGCAACCTCACACTCAACAGGACTCTGCGTCTTCACTCTTTCCTAACAACCCTAAACATAACCCTAACCGCAACAAGAAGCTGAACCCGAGTTAGACCCGAAAAAACACGTACGGTGCCACTTTCTGCCATCAAAAAGTGCTCTCAGCGGAAGCCTTTGGGTACACCTGAACTCCCTGGGGGAGCCTTTACGCAACCCCGCACTCAACAGGACTCTGCGTCTTCACTCTTTCCTAACAACCCTAAACATAACCCTAACCGCAACAAGAAGCTGAACCCGAGTTAGACCCGAAAAAACACGTACGGTGCCACTTTCTGCCATCAAAAAGTGCTCTCAGCGGAAGCCTTTGGGTACACCTGAACTCCCTGGGGGAGCCTTTACGCAACCCCACACTCAACAGGACTCTGCGTCTTCACTCTTTCCTAACAACCCTAAACATAACCCTAACAGGAACAAGAAGCTCAACCCGAGTTAGACCTGAAAAAACACGTACGGTGCATCTTTCTGCCATCAAAAAGTGCTCTCAGCGGAAGCCTTTGGGTACACCTGAACTCCCTGGGGGAGCCTTTACACAACCCCACACTCAACAGGACTCTGCGTCTTCACTCTTTCCTAACAACCCTAAACATAACCCTAACCGCAACAAGAAGCTGAACCCGAGTTAGACCCGAAAAAACACGTACGGTGCCACTTTCTGCCATCCAAAAGTGCTCTCAGCGGAAGCCTTTGGGTACACGTGAACTCCCTGGGGGAGCCTTTACGCAACCCCACACTCAACAGGACTCTGCGTCTTCACTCTTTCCTAACAACCCTAAACATAACCCTAACCGGAACAAGAAGCTCAACCCGAGTTAGACCCGAAAAAACACGTACGGTGCCACTTTCTGCCATCAAAAAGTGCTCTCAGCGGAAGCCTTTGGGTACACCTGAACTCCCTGGGGGAGCCTTTACGCAACCCCACACTCAACAGGACTCTGCGTCTTCACTCTTTCCTAACAACCCTAAACATAAGCCTAACTGCAAAAAGAAGCTGAACCCGAGTTAGACCCGAAAAAACACGTACGGTGCCACTTTCTGCCATCAAAAAGTGCTCTCAGCGGAAGCCTTTGGGTACACCTGAACTCCCTGGGGGAGCCTTTACGCAACCCCACACTCAACAGGACTCTGCGTCTTCACTCTTTCCTAACAACCCTAAACATAACCCTAACCGCAACAAGAAGCTGAACCCGAGTTAGACCCGAAAAAACACGTACGGTGCCACTTTCTGCCATCAAAAAGTGCTCTCAGCGGAAGCCTTTGGGTACACCTGAACTCCCTGGGGGACCCTTTACGCAACCCCACACTCAACAGGACTCTGCGTCTTCACTCTTTCCTAACAACCCTAAACATAACCCTAACCGCAACAAGAAGCTGAACCCGAGTTAGACCCGAAAAAACACGTACGGTGCCACTTTCTGCCATCAAAAAGTGCTCTCAGCGGAAGCCTTTGGGTACACCTGAACTCCCTGGGGGAGCCTTTACGCAACCCCACACTCAACAGGACTCTGCGTCTTCACTCTTTCCTAACAACCCTAAACATAACCCTAACCGCAACAAGAAGCTGAACCCGAGTTAGACCCGAAAAAACACGTACGGTGCCACTTTCTGCCATCAAAAAGTGCTCTCAGCGGAAGCCTTTGGGTACACCTGAACTCCCTGGGGGAGCCTTTACGCAACCCCACACTCAACAGGACTCTGCGTCTTCACTCTTTCCTAACAACCCTAAACATAACCCTAACCGCAACAAGAAGCTGAACCCGAGTTAGACCCGAAAAAACACGTACGGTGCCACTTTCTGCCATCAAAAAGTGCTCTCAGCGGAAGCCTTTGGGTACACCTGAACTCCCTGGGGGAGCCTTTACGCAACCTCACACTCAACAGGACTCTGCGTCTTCACTCTTTCCTAACAACCCTAAACATAACCCTAACCGCAACAAGAAGCTGAACCCGAGTTAGACCCGAAAAAACACGTACGGTGCCACTTTCTGCCATCAAAAAGTGCTCTCAGCGGAAGCCTTTGGGTACACCTGAACTCCCTGGGGGAGCCTTTACGCAACCCCGCACTCAACAGGACTCTGCGTCTTCACTCTTTCCTAACAACCCTAAACATAACCCTAACCGCAACAAGAAGCTGAACCCGAGTTAGACCCGAAAAAACACGTACGGTGCCACTTTCTGCCATCAAAAAGTGCTCTCAGCGGAAGCCTTTGGGTACACCTGAACTCCCTGGGGGAGCCTTTACGCAACCCCACACTCAACAGGACTCTGCGTCTTCACTCTTTCCTAACAACCCTAAACATAACCCTAACAGGAACAAGAAGCTCAACCCGAGTTAGACCTGAAAAAACACGTACGGTGCATCTTTCTGCCATCAAAAAGTGCTCTCAGCGGAAGCCTTTGGGTACACCTGAACTCCCTGGGGGAGCCTTTACACAACCCCACACTCAACAGGACTCTGCGTCTTCACTCTTTCCTAACAACCCTAAACATAACCCTAACCGCAACAAGAAGCTGAACCCGAGTTAGACCCGAAAAAACACGTACGGTGCCACTTTCTGCCATCCAAAAGTGCTCTCAGCGGAAGCCTTTGGGTACACGTGAACTCCCTGGGGGAGCCTTTACGCAACCCCACACTCAACAGGACTCTGCGTCTTCACTCTTTCCTAACAACCCTAAACATAACCCTAACCGGAACAAGAAGCTCAACCCGAGTTAGACCCGAAAAAACACGTACGGTGCCACTTTCTGCCATCAAAAAGTGCTCTCAGCGGAAGCCTTTGGGTACACCTGAACTCCCTGGGGGAGCCTTTACGCAACCCCACACTCAACAGGACTCTGCGTCTTCACTCTTTCCTAACAACCCTAAACATAAGCCTAACTGCAAAAAGAAGCTGAACCCGAGTTAGACCCGAAAAAACACGTACGGTGCCACTTTCTGCCATCAAAAAGTGCTCTCAGCGGAAGCCTTTGGGTACACCTGAACTCCCTGGGGGAGCCTTTACGCAACCCCACACTCAACAGGACTCTGCGTCTTCACTCTTTCCTAACAACCCTAAACATAACCCTAACCGCAACAAGAAGCTGAACCCGAGTTAGACCCGAAAAAACATGTACGGTGCCACTTTCTGCCATCAAAAAGTGCTCTCAGCGGAAGCCTTTGGGTACACCTGAACTCCCTGGGGGACCCTTTACGCAACCCCACACTCAACAGGACTCTGCGTCTTCACTCTTTCCTAACAACCCTAAACATAACCCTAACCGCAACAAGAAGCTGAACCCGAGTTAGACCCGAAAAAACACGTACGGTGCCACTTTCTGCCATCAAAAAGTGCTCTCAGCGGAAGCCTTTGGGTACACCTGAACTCCCTGGGGGAGCCTTTACGCAACCCCACACTCAACAGGACTCTGCGTCTTCACTCTTTCCTAACAACCCTAAACATAACCCTAACCGCAACAAGAAGCTGAACCCGAGTTAGACCCGAAAAAACACGTACGGTGCCACTTTCTGCCATCAAAAAGTGCTCTCAGCGGAAGCCTTTGGGTACACCTGAACTCCCTGGGGGAGCCTTTACGCAACCTCACACTCAACAGGACTCTGCGTCTTCACTCTTTCCTAACAACCCTAAACATAACCCTAACCGCAACAAGAAGCTGAACCCGAGTTAGACCCGAGAAAACACGTACGGTGCCACTTTCTGCCATCAAAAAGTGCTCTCAGCGGAAGCCTTTGGGTACACCTGAACTCCCTGGGGGAGCCTTTACGCAACCCCGCACTCAACAGGACTCTGCGTCTTCACTCTTTCCTAACAACCCTAAACATAACCCTAACCGCAACAAGAAGCTGAACCCGAGTTAGACCCGAAAAAACACGGACGGTGCCACTTTCTGCCATCAAAAAGTGCTCTCAGCGGAAGCCTTTGGGTACACCTGAACTCCCTGGGGGAGCCTTTACGCAACCCCACACTCAACAGGACTCTGCGTCTTCACTCTTTCCTAACAACCCTAAACATAACCCTAACAGGAACAAGAAGCTCAACCCGAGTTAGACCTGAAAAAACACGTACGGTGCATCTTTCTGCCATCAAAAAGTGCTCTCAGCGGAAGCCTTTGGGTACACCTGAACTCCCTGGGGGAGCCTTTACACAACCCCACACTCAACAGGACTCTGCGTCTTCACTCTTTCCTAACAACCCTAAACATAACCCTAACCGCAACAAGAAGCTGAACCCGAGTTAGACCCGAAAAAACACGTACGGTGCCACTTTCTGCCATCAAAAAGTGCTCTCAGCGGAAGCCTTTGGGTACACCTGAACTCCCTGGGGGAGCCTTTACGCAACCCCACACTCAACAGGACTCTGCGTCTTCACTCTTTCCTAACAACCCTAAACATAACCCTAACCGCAACAAGAAGCTGAACCCGAGTTAGACCCGAAAAAACACGTACGGTGCCACTTTCTGCCATCAAAAAGTGATCTCAGCGGAAGCCTTTGGGTACACCTGAACTCCCTGGGGGAGCCTTTACGCAACCCCACACTCAACAGGACTCTGCGTCTTCACTCTTTCCTAACAACCCTAAACATAACCCTAACCGCAACAAGAAGCTGAACCCGAGTTAGACCCGAAAAAACACGTACGGTGCCACTTTCTGCCATCAAAAAGTGCTCTCAGCGGAAGCCTTTGGGTACACCTGAACTCCCTGGGGGAGCCTTTACGCAACCCCACACTCAACAGGACTCTGCGTCTTCACTCTTTCCTAACAACCCTAAACATAACCCTAACCGCAACAAGAAGCTCAACCCGAGTTAGACCCGAAAAAACACGTACGGTGCCACTTTCTGCCATCAAAAAGTGCTCTCAGCGGAAGCCTTTGGGTACACCTGAACTCCCTGGGGGAGCCTTTACGCAACCCCACACTCAACAGGACTCTGCGTCTTCACTCTTTCCTAACAACCCTAAACATAACCCTAACCGCAACAAGAAGCTGAACCCGAGTTAGACCCGAAAAAACACGTACGGTGCCACTTTCTGCCATCAAAAAGTGCTCTCAGCGGAAGCCTTTGGGTACACCTGAACTCCCTGGGGGAGCCTTTACGCAACCCCACACTCAACAGGACTCTGCGTCTTCACTCTTTCCTAACAACCCTGAACATAACCCTAACCGCAACAAGAAGCTGAACCCAAGTTAGACCCGAAAAAACACGTACGGTGCCACTTTCTGCCATCAAAAAGTGATCTCAGCGGAAGCCTTTGGGTACACCTGAACTCCCTGGGGGAGCCTTTACGCAACCCCACACTCAACAGGACTCTGCGTCTTCACTCTTTCCTAACAACCCTAAACATAACCCTAACCGCAACAAGAAGCTCAACCCGAGTTTGACCCGAAAAAACACGTACGGTGCCACTTTCTGCCATCAAAAAGTGCTCTCAGCGGAAGCCTTTGGGTACACCTGAACTCCCTGGGGGAGCCTTTACGCAACCCCACACTCAACAGGACTCTGCGTCTTCACTCTTTCCTAACAACCCTAAACATAACCCTAACCGCAACAAGAAGCTGAACCCGAGTTAGACCCGAAAAAACACGTACGGTGCCACTTTCTGCCATCAAAAAGTGCTCTCAGCGGAAGCCTTTGGGTACACGTGAACTCCCTGGGGGAGCCTTTACGCAACCCCACACTCAACAGGACTCTGCGCCTTCACTCTTTCCTAACAACCCTAAACATAACCCTAACCGCAACAAGAAGCTGAACCCGAGTTAGACCCGAAAAAACACGTACGGTGCCACTTTCTGCCATCAAAAAGTGCTCTCAGCGGAAGCCTTTGGGTACACCTGAACTCCCTGGCGGAGCCTTTACGCAACCCCACACTCAACAGGACTCTGCGTCTTCACTCTTTCCTAACAACCCTAAACATAACCCTAACCGCAACAAGAAGCTGAACCCGAGTTAGACCCGAAAAAACACGTACGGTGCCACTTTCTGCCATCCAAAAGTGCTCTCAGCGGAAGCCTTTGGGTACACCTGAACTCCCTGGGGGAGCCTTTACGCAACCCCACACTCAACAGGACTCTGCGTCTTCACTCTTTCCTAACAACCCTAAACATAACCCTAACCGCAACAAGAAGCTGAACCCGAGTTAGACCCGAAAAAACACGTACGGTGCCACTTTCTGCCATCAAAAAGTGCTCTCAGCGGAAGCCTTTGGGTACACCTGAACTCCCTGGGGGAGCCTTTACGCAACCCCACACTCAACAGGACTCTGAGTCTTCACTCTTTCCTAACAACCCTAAACATAACCCTAACCGCAACAAGAAGCTGAACCCGAGTTAGACCCGAAAAAACACGTACGGTGCCACTTTCTGCCATCAAAAAGTGCTCTCAGCGGAAGCCTTTGGGTACACCTGAACTCCCTGGGGGAGCCTTTACGCAACCCCACACTCAACAGGACTCTGCGTCTTCACTCTTTCCTAACAACCCTAAACATAACCCTAACCGCAACAAGAAGCTGAACCCGAGTTAGACCCGAAAAAACACGTACGGTGCCACTTTCTGCCATCAAAAAGTGCTCTCAGCGGAAGCCTTTGGGTACACCTGAACTCCCTGGGGGAGTCTTTACGCAACCCCACACTCAACAGGACTCTGCGTCTTCACTCTTTCCTAACAACCCTAAACATAACCCTAACCGCAACAAGAAGCTCAACCCGAGTTAGACCCGAAAAAACACGTACGGTGCCACTTTCTGCCATCCAAAAGTGCTCTCAGCGGAAGCCTTTGGGTACACCTGAACTCCCTGGGGGAGCCTTTACGCAACCCCACACTCAACAGGACTCTGCGTCTTCGCTCTTTCCTAACAACCCTAAACATAACCCTAACCGCAACAAGAAGCTGAACCCGAGTTAGACCCGAAAAAACACGTACGGTGCCACTTTCTGCCATCCAAAAGTGCTCTCAGCGGAAGCCTTTGGGTACACCTGAACTCCCTGGGGGAGCCTTTACGCAACCCCACACTCAACAGGACTCTGCGTCTTCACTCTTTCCTAACAACCCTAAACATAACCCTAACCGCAACAAGAAGCTGAACCCGAGTTAGACCCGAAAAAACACGTACGGTGCCACTTTCTGCCATCAAAAAGTGCTCTCAGCGGAAGCCTTTGGGTACACCTGAACTCCCTGGGGGAGCCTTTACGCAACCTCACACTCAACAGGACTCTGCATCTTCACTCTTTCCTAACAACCCTAAACATAACCCTAACCGCAACAAGAAGCTGAACCCGAGTTAGACCCGAAAAAACACGTACGGTGCCACTTTCTGCCATCAAAAAGTGCTCTCAGCGGAAGCCTTTGGGTACACCTGAACTCCCTGGGGGAGCCTTTACGCAACCCCGCACTCAACAGGACTCTGCGTCTTCACTCTTTCCTAACAACCCTAAACATAACCCTAACCGCAACAAGAAGCTGAACCCGAGTTAGACCCGAAAAAACACGTACGGTGCCACTTTCTGCCATCCAAAAGTGCTCTCAGCGGAAGCCTTTGGGTACACCTGAACTCCCTGGGGGAGCCTTTACGCAACCCCACACTCAACAGGACTCTGCGTCTTCACTCTTTCCTAACAACCCTAAACATAACCCTAACAGGAACAAGAAGCTCAACCCGAGTTAGACCTGAAAAAACACGTACGGTGCATCTTTCTGCCATCAAAAAGTGCTCTCAGCGGAAGCCTTTGGGTACACCTGAACTCCCTGGGGGAGCCTTTACACAACCCCACACTCAACAGGACTCTGCGTCTTCACTCTTTCCTAACAACCCTAAACATAACCCTAACCGCAACAAGAAGCTGAACCCGAGTTAGACCCGAAAAAACACGTACGGTGCCACTTTCTGCCATCCAAAAGTGCTCTCAGCGGAAGCCTTTGGGTACACGTGAACTCCCTGGGGGAGCCTTTACGCAACGCCACACTCAACAGGACTCTGCGTCTTCACTCTTTCCTAACAACCCTAAACATAACCCTAACCGCAACAAGAAGCTCAACCCGAGTTAGACCCGAAAAAACACGTACGGTGCCACTTTCTGCCATCAAAAAGGGCTCTCAGCGGAAGCCTTTGGGTACACCTGAACTCCCTGGGGGAGCCTTTACGCAACCCCACACTCAACAGGACTCTGCGTCTTCACTCTTTCCTTACAACCCTAAACATAAGCCTAACTGCAACAAGAAGCTGAACCCGAGTTAGACCCGAAAAAACACGTACGGTGCCACTTTCTGCCATCAAAAAGTGCTCTCAGCGGAAGCCTTTGGGTACACCTGAACTCCCTGGGGGAGCCTTTACGCAACCCCACACTCAACAGGACTCTGCGTCTTCGCTCTTTCCTAACAACCCTAAACATAACCCTAACCGCAACAAGAAGCTGAACCCGAGTTAGACCCGAAAAAACACGTACGGTGCCACTTTCTGCCATCAAAAAGTGCTCTCAGCGGAAGCCTTTGGGTACACCTGAACTCCCTGGGGGAGCCTTTACGCAACCCCACACTCAACAGGACTCTGCGTCTTCACTCTTTCCTAACAACCCTAAACATAACCCTAACCGCAACAAGAAGCTGAACCCGAGTTAGACCCGAAAAAACACGTACGGTGCCACTTTCTGCCATCAAAAAGTGCTCTCAGCGGAAGCCTTTGGGTACACCTGAACTCCCTGGGGGAGCCTTTACGCAACCCCACACTCAACAGGACTCTGCGTCTTCACTCTTTCCTAACAACCCTAAACATAACCCTAACCGCAACAAGAAGCTGAACCCGAGTTAGACCCGAAAAAACACGTACGGTGCCACTTTCTGCCATCAAAAAGTGCTCTCAGCGGAAGCCTTTGGGTACACCTGAACTCCCTGGGGGAGCCTTTACGCAACCCCACACTCAACAGGACTCTGCGTCTTCACTCTTTCCTAACAACCCTAAACATAACCCTAACCGCAACAAGAAGCTGAACCCGAGTTAGACCCGAAAAAACACGTACGGTGCCACTTTCTGCCATCAAAAAGTGCTCTCAGCGGAAGCCTTTGGGTACACCTGAACTCCCTGGGGGAGCCTTTACGCAACCCCACACTCAACAGGACTCTGCGTCTTCGCTCTTTCCTAACAACCCTAAACATAACCCTAACCGCAACAAGTAGCTGAACCCGAGTTAGACCCGAAAAAACACGTACGGTGCCACTTTCTGCCATCCAAAAGTGCTCTCAGCGGAAGCCTTTGGGTACACCTGAACTCCCTGGGGGAGCCTTTACGCAACCCCACACTCAACAGGACTCTGCGTCTTCACTCTTTCCTAACAACCCTAAACATAACCCTAACCGCAACAAGAAGCTGAACCCGAGTTAGACCCGAAAAAACACGTACGGTGCCACTTTCTGCCATCAAAAAGTGCTCTCAGCGGAAGCCTTTGGGTACACCTGAACTCCCTGGGGGAGCCTTTACGCAACCTCACACTCAACAGGACTCTGCGTCTTCACTCTTTCCTAACAACCCTAAACATAACCCTAACCACAACAAGAAGCTGAACCCGAGTTAGACCCGAAAAAACACGTACGGTGCCACTTTCTGCCATCAAAAAGTGCTCTCAGCGGAAGCCTTTGGGTACACCTGAACTCCCTGGGGGAGCCTTTACGCAACCCCGCACTCAACAGGACTCTGCGTCTTCACTCTTTCCTAACAACCCTAAACATAACCCTAACCGCAACAAGAAGCTGAACCCGAGTTAGACCCGAAAAAACACGTACGGTGCCACTTTCTGCCATCAAAAAGTGCTCTCAGCGGAAGCCTTTGGGTACACCTGAACTCCCTGGGGGAGCCTTTACGCAACCCCACACTCAACAGGACTCTGCGTCTTCACTCTTTCCTAACAACCCTAAACATAACCCTAACAGGAACAAGAAGCTGAACCCGAGTTAGACCTGAAAAAACACGTACGGTGCCACTTTCTGCCATCAAAAAGTGCTCTCAGCGGAATCCTTTGGGTACACCTGAACTCCCTGGGGGAGCCTTTACGCAACCCCACACTCAACAGTACTCTGCGTCTTCACTCTTTCCTAACAACCCTAAACATAAGCCTAACTGCAACAAGAAGCTGAACCCGAGTTAGACCCGAAAAAACACGTACGGTGCCACTTTCTGCCATCAAAAAGTGCTCTCAGCGGAAGCCTTTGGGTACACCTGAACTCCCTGGGGGAGCCTTTACGCAACCCCACACTCAACAGGACTCTGCGTCTTCACTCTTTCCTAACAACCCTAAACATAACCCTAACCGCAACAAGAAGCTGAACCCGAGTTAGACCCGAAAAAACACGTACGGTGCCACTTTCTGCCATCAAAAAGTGCTCTCAGCGGAAGCCTTTGGGTACACCTGAACTCCCTGGGGGAGCCTTTACGCAACCCCACACTCAACAGGACTCTGCGTCTTCACTCTTTCCTAACAACCCTAAACATAACCCTAACCGCAACAAGAAGCTGAACCCGAGTTAGACCCGAAAAAACACGTACGGTGCCACTTTCTGCCATCAAAAAGTGATCTCAGCGGAAGCCTTTGGGTACACCTGAACTCCCTGGGGGAGCCTTTACGCAACCCCACACTCAACAGGACTCTGCGTCTTCACTCTTTCCTAACAACCCTAAACATAACCCTAACCGCAACAAGAAGCTGAACCCGAGTTAGACCCGAAAAAACACGTACGGTGCCACTTTCTGCCATCAAAAAGTGCTCTCAGCGGAAGCCTTTGGGTACACCTGAACTCCCTGGGGGAGCCTTTACGCAACCCCACACTCAACAGGACTCTGCGTCTTCACTCTTTCCTAACAACCCTAAACATAACCCTAACAGGAACAAGAAGCTCAACCCGAGTTAGACCTGAAAAAACACGTACGGTGCATCTTTCTGCCATCAAAAAGTGCTCTCAGCGGAAGCCTTTGGGTACACCTGAACTCCCTGGGGGAGCCTTTACACAACCCCACACTCAACAGGACTCTGCGTCTTCACTCTTTCCTAACAACCCTAAACATAACCCTAACCGCAACAAGAAGCTGAACCCGAGTTAGACCCGAAAAAACACGTACGGTGCCACTTTCTGCCATCCAAAAGTGCTCTCAGCGGAAGCCTTTGGGTACACCTGAACTCCCTGGGGGAGCCTTTACGCAACGCCACACTCAACAGGACTCTGCGTCTTCACTCTTTCCTAACAACCCTAAACATAACCCTAACCGGAACAAGAAGCTCAACCCGAGTTAGACCCGAAAAAACACGTACGGTGCCACTTTCTGCCATCAAAAAGTGCTCTCAGCGGAAGCCTTTGGGTACACCTGAACTCCCTGGGGGAGCCTTTACGCAACCCCACACTCAACAGGACTCTGCGTCTTCACTCTTTCCTAACAACCCTAAACATAAGCCTAACTGCAACAAGAAGCTGAACCCGAGTTAGACCCGAAAAAACACGTACGGTGCCACTTTCTGCCATCAAAAAGTGCTCTCAGCGGAAGCCTTTGGGTACACCTGAACTCCCTGGGGGAGCCTTTACGCAACCCCACACTCAACAGGACTCTGCGTCTTCACTCTTTCCTAACAACCCTAAACATAACCCTAACCGCAACAAGAAGCTGAACCCGAGTTAGACCCGAAAAAACACGTACGGTGCCACTTTCTGCCATCAAAAAGTGCTCTCAGCGGAAGCCTTTGGGTACACCTGAACTCCCTGGGGGAGCCTTTACGCAACCCCACACTCAACAGGACTCTGCGTCTTCACTCTTTCCTAACAACCCTAAACATAACCCTAACCGCAACAAGAAGCTGAACCCGAGTTAGACCCGAAAAAACACGTACGGTGCCACTTTCTGCCATCAAAAAGTGATCTCAGCGGAAGCCTTTGGGTACACCTGAACTCCCTGGGGGAGCCTTTACGCAACCCCACACTCAACAGGACTCTGCGTCTTCACTCTTTCCTAACAACCCTAAACATAACCCTAACCGCAACAAGAAGCTCAACCCGAGTTAGACCCGAAAAAACACGGACGGTGCCACTTTCTGCCATCAAAAAGTGCTCTCAGCGGAAGCCTTTGGGTACACCTGAACTCCCTGGGGGAGCCTTTACGCAACCCCACACTCAACAGGACTCTGCGTCTTCACTCTTTCCTAACAACCCTAAACATAACCCTAACCGCAACAAGAAGCTCAACCCGAGTTAGACCCGAAAAAACACGTACGGTGCCACTTTCTGCCATCAAAAAGTGCTCTCAGCGGAAGCCTTTGGGTACACCTGAACTCCCTGGGGGAGCCTTTACGCAACCCCACACTCAACAGGACTCTGCGTCTTCACTCTTTCCTAACAACCCTAAACATAACCCTAACCGCAACAAGAAGCTGAACCCGAGTTAGACCCGAAAAAACACGTACGGTGCCACTTTCTGCCATCAAAAAGTGCTCTCAGCGGAAGCCTTTGGGTACACCTGAACTCCCTGGCGGAGCCTTTACGCAACCCCACACTCAACAGGACTCTGCGTCTTCACTCTTTCCTAACAACCCTAAACATAACCCTAACCGCAACAAGAAGCTGAACCCGAGTTAGACCCGAAAAAACACGTACGGTGCCACTTTCTGCCATCAAAAAGTGCTCTCAGCGGAAGCCTTTGGGTACACCTGAACTCCCTGGGGGAGCCTTTACGCAACCCCACACTCAACAGGACTCTGCGTCTTCACTCTTTCCTAACAACCCTAAACATAACCCTAACCGCAACAAGAAGCTGAACCCGAGTTAGACCCGAAAAAACACGTACGGTGCCACTTTCTGCCATCAAAAAGTGCTCTCAGCGGAAGCCTTTGGGTACACCTGAACTCCCTGGGGGAGCCTTTACGCAACCCCACACTCAACAGGACTCTGCGTCTTCACTCTTTCCTAACAACCCTAAACATAACCCTAACCGCAACAAGAAGCTGAACCCGAGTTAGACCCGAAAAAACACGTACGGTGCCACTTTCTGCCATCAAAAAGTGCTCTCAGCGGAAGCCTTTGGGTACACCTGAACTCCCTGGGGGAGCCTTTACGCAACCCCACACTCAACAGGACTCTGCGTCTTCACTCTTTCCTAACAACCCTAAACATAACCCTAACCGCAACAAGAAGCTCAACCCGAGTTAGACCCGAAAAAACACGTACGGTGCCACTTTCTGCCATCAAAAAGTGCTCTCAGCGGAAGCCTTTGGGTACACCTGAACTCCCTGGGGGAGTCTTTACGCAACCCCACACTCAACAGGACTCTGCGTCTTCACTCTTTCCTAACAACCCTAAACATAACCCTAACCGCAACAAGAAGCTGAACCCGAGTTAGACCCGAAAAAACACGTACGGTGCCACTTTCTGCCATCAAAAAGTGCTCTCAGCGGAAGCCTTTGGGTACACCTGAACTCCCTGGGGGAGCCTTTACGCAACCCCACACTCAACAGGACTCTGCGTCTTCACTCTTTCCTAACAACCCTAAACATAACCCTAACCGCAACAAGAAGCTGAACCCGAGTTAGACCCGAAAAAACACGTACGGTGCCACTTTCTGCCATCAAAAAGTGCTCTCAGCGGAAGCCTTTGGGTACACCTGAACTCCCTGGGGGAGTCTTTACGCAACCCCACACTCAACAGGACTCTGCGTCTTCACTCTTTCCTAACAACCCTAAACATAACCCTAACCGCAACAAGAAGCTGAACCCGAGTTAGACCCGAAAAAACACGTACGGTGCCACTTTCTGCCATCAAAAAGTGCTCTCAGCGGAAGCCTTTGGGTACACCTGAACTCCCTGGGGGAGCCTTTACGCAACCCCACACTCAACAGGACTCTGCGTCTTCGCTCTTTCCTAACAACCCTAAACATAACCCTAACCGCAACAAGAAGCTGAACCCGAGTTAGACCCGAAAAAACACGTACGGTGCCACTTTCTGCCATCAAAAAGTGCTCTCAGCGGAAGCCTTTGGGTACACCTGAACTCCCTGGGGGAGCCTTTACGCAACCCCACACTCAACAGGACTCTGCGTCTTCACTCTTTCCTAACAACCCTAAACATAACCCTAACCGCAACAAGAAGCTGAACCCGAGTTAGACCCGAAAAAACACGTACGGTGCCACTTTCTGCCATCAAAAAGTGCTCTCAGCGGAAGCCTTTGGGTACACCTGAACTCCCTGGGGGAGCCTTTACGCAACCCCACACTCAACAGGACTCTGCGTCTTCACTCTTTCCTAACAACCCTAAACATAACCCTAACCGCAACAAGAAGCTGAACCCGAGTTAGACCCGAAAAAACACGTACGGTGCCACTTTCTGCCATCAAAAAGTGCTCTCAGCGGAAGCCTTTGGGTACACCTGAACTCCCTGGGGGAGCCTTTACGCAACCCCACACTCAACAGGACTCTGCGTCTTCACTCTTTCCTAACAACCCTAAACATAACCCTAACCGGAACAAGAAGCTGAACCCGAGTTAGACCCGAAAAAACACGTACGGTGCCACTTTCTGCCATCAAAAAGTGCTCTCAGCGGAAGCCTTTGGGTACACCTGAACTCCCTGGGGGAGCCTTTACGCAACCCCACACTCAACAGGACTCTGCGTCTTCGCTCTTTCCTAACAACCCTAAACATAACCCTAACCGCAACAAGAAGCTGAACCCGAGTTAGACCCGAAAAAACACGTACGGTGCCACTTTCTGCCATCCAAAAGTGCTCTCAGCGGAAGCCTTTGGGTACACCTGAACTCCCTGGGGGAGCCTTTACGCAACCCCACACTCAACAGGACTCTGCGTCTTCACTCTTTCCTAACAACCCTAAACATAACCCTAACCGCAACAAGAAGCTGAACCCGAGTTAGACCCGAAAAAACACGTACGGTGCCACTTTCTGCCATCAAAAAGTGCTCTCAGCGGAAGCCTTTGGGTACACCTGAACTCCCTGGGGGAGCCTTTACGCAACCTCACACTCAACAGGACTCTGCGTCTTCACTCTTTCCTAACAACCCTAAACATAACCCTAACCGCAACAAGAAGCTGAACCCGAGTTAGACCCGAAAAAACACGTACGGTGCCACTTTCTGCCATCAAAAAGTGCTCTCAGCGGAAGCCTTTGGGTACACCTGAACTCCCTGGGGGAGCCTTTACGCAACCCCGCACTCAACAGGACTCTGCGTCTTCACTCTTTCCTAACAACCCTAAACATAACCCTAACCGCAACAAGAAGCTGAACCCGAGTTAGACCCGAAAAAACACGTACGGTGCCACTTTCTGCCATCAAAAAGTGCTCTCAGCGGAAGCCTTTGGGTACACCTGAACTCCCTGGGGGAGCCTTTACGCAACCCCACACTCAACAGGACTCTGCGTCTTCACTCTTTCCTAACAACCCTAAACATAACCCTAACAGGAACAAGAAGCTGAACCCGAGTTAGACCTGAAAAAACACGTACGGTGCATCTTTCTGCCATCAAAAAGTGCTCTCAGCGGAAGCCTTTGGGTACACCTGAACTCCCTGGGGGAGCCTTTACACAACCCCACACTCAACAGGACTCTGCGTCTTCACTCTTTCCTAACAACCCTAAACATAACCCTAACCGCAACAAGAAGCTGAACCCGAGTTAGACCCGAAAAAACACGTACGGTGCCACTTTCTGCCATCCAAAAGTGCTCTCAGCGGAAGCCTTTCGGTACACCTGAACTCCCTGGGGGAGCCTTTACGCAACCCCACACTCAACAGGACTCTGCGTCTTCACTCTTTCCTAACAACCCTAAACATAACCCTAACCGCAACAAGAAGCTCAACCCGAGTTAGACCCGAAAAAACACGTACGGTGCCACTTTCTGCCATCAAAAAGTGCTCTCAGCGGAAGCCTTTGGGTACACCTGAACTCCCTGGGGGAGCCTTTACGCAACCCCACACTCAACAGGACTCTGCGTCTTCACTCTTTCCTAACAACCCTAAACATAAGCCTAACTGCAACAAGAAGCTGAACCCGAGTTAGACCCGAAAAAACACGTACGGTGCCACTTTCTGCCATCCAAAAGTGCTCTCAGCGGAAGCCTTTGGGTACACCTGAACTCCCTGGGGGAGCCTTTACGCAACCCCACACTCAACAGGACTCTGCGTCTTCACTCTTTCCTAACAACCCTAAACATAACCCTAACCGCAACAAGAAGCTGAACCCGAGTTAGACCCGAAAAAACACGTACGGTGCCACTTTCTGCCATCAAAAAGTGCTCTCAGCGGAAGCCTTTGGGTACACCTGAACTCCCTGGGGGAGTCTTTACGCAACCCCACACTCAACAGGACTCTGCGTCTTCACTCTTTCCTAACAACCCTAAACATAACCCTAACCGCAACAAGAAGCTGAACCCGAGTTAGACCCGAAAAAACACGTACGGTGCCACTTTCTGCCATCAAAAAGTGCTCTCAGCGGAAGCCTTTGGGTACACCTGAACTCCCTGGGGGAGCCTTTACGCAACCCCACACTCAACAGGACTCTGCGTCTTCGCTCTTTCCTAACAACCCTAAACATAACCCTAACCGCAACAAGAAGCTGAACCCGAGTTAGACCCGAAAAAACACGTACGGTGCCACTTTCTGCCATCAAAAAGTGCTCTCAGCGGAAGCCTTTGGGTACACCTGAACTCCCTGGGGGAGCCTTTACGCAACCCCACACTCAACAGGACTCTGCGTCTTCACTCTTTCCTAACAACCCTAAACATAACCCTAACCGCAACAAGAAGCTGAACCCGAGTTAGACCCGAAAAAACACGTACGGTGCCACTTTCTGCCATCAAAAAGTGCTCTCAGCGGAAGCCTTTGGGTACACCTGAACTCCCTGGGGGAGCCTTTACGCAACCCCACACTCAACAGGACTCTGCGTCTTCACTCTTTCCTAACAACCCTAAATATAACCCTAACCGCAACAAGAAGCTGAACCCGAGTTAGACCCGAAAAAACACGTACGGTGCCACTTTCTGCCATCAAAAAGTGCTCTCAGCGGAAGCCTTTGGGTACACCTGAACTCCCTGGGGGAGCCTTTACGCAACCCCACACTCAACAGGACTCTGCGTCTTCACTCTTTCCTAACAACCCTAAACATAACCCTAACCGGAACAAGAAGCTGAACCCGAGTTAGACCCGAAAAAACACGTACGGTGCCACTTTCTGCCATCAAAAAGTGCTCTCAGCGGAAGCCTTTGGGTACACCTGAACTCCCTGGGGGAGCCTTTACGCAACCCCACACTCAACAGGACTCTGCGTCTTCGCTCTTTCCTAACAACCCTAAACATAACCCTAACCGCAACAAGAAGCTGAACCCGAGTTAGACCCGAAAAAACACGTACGGTGCCACTTTCTGCCATCCAAAAGTGCTCTCAGCGGAAGCCTTTGGGTACACCTGAACTCCCTGGGGGAGCCTTTACGCAACCCCACACTCAACAGGACTCTGCGTCTTCACTCTTTCCTAACAACCCTAAACATAACCCTAACCGGAACAAGAAGCTGAACCCGAGTTAGACCCGAAAAAACACGTACGGTGCCACTTTCTGCCATCAAAAAGTGCTCTCAGCGGAAGCCTTTGGGTACACCTGAACTCCCTGGGGGAGCCTTTACGCAACCTCACACTCAACAGGACTCTGCGTCTTCACTCTTTCCTAACAACCCTAAACATAACCCTAACCGCAACAAGAAGCTGAACCCGAGTTAGACCCGAAAAAACACGTACGGTGCCACTTTCTGCCATCAAAAAGTGCTCTCAGCGGAAGCCTTTGGGTACACCTGAACTCCCTGGGGGAGCCTTTACGCAACCCCGCACTCAACAGGACTCTGCGTCTTCACTCTTTCCTAACAACCCTAAACATAACCCTAACCGCAACAAGAAGCTGAACCCGAGTTAGACCCGAAAAAACACGTACGGTGCCACTTTCTGCCATCCAAAAGTGCTCTCAGCGGAAGCCTTTGGGTACACCTGAACTCCCTGGGGGAGCCTTTACGCAACCCCACACTCAACAGGACTCTGCGTCTTCACTCTTTCCTAACAACCCTAAACATAACCCTAACAGGAACAAGAAGCTGAACCCGAGTTAGACCTGAAAAAACACGTACGGTGCCACTTTCTGCCATCAAAAAGTGCTCTCAGCGGAAGCCTTTGGGTACACCTGAACTCCCTGGGGGAGCCTTTACACAACCCCACACTCAACAGGACTCTGCGTCTTCACTCTTTCCTAACAACCCTAAACATAACCCTAACCGCAACAAGAAGCTGAACCCGAGTTAGACCCGAAAAAACACGTACGGTGCCACTTTCTGCCATCCAAAAGTGCTCTCAGCGGAAGCCTTTGGGTACACCTGAACTCCCTGGGGGAGCCTTTACGCAACCCCACACTCAACAGGACTCTGCGTCTTCACTCTTTCCTAACAACCCTAAACATAACCCTAACCGCAACAAGAAGCTGAACCCGAGTTAGACCCGAAAAAACACGTACGGTGCCACTTTCTGCCATCAAAAAGTGCTCTCAGCGGAAGCCTTTGGGTACACCTGAACTCCCTGGGGGAGCCTTTACGCAACCCCACACTCAACAGGACTCTGCGTCTTCACTCTTTCCTAACAACCCTAAACATAAGCCTAACTGCAACAAGAAGCTGAACCCGAGTTAGACCCGAAAAAACACGTACGGTGCCACTTTCTGCCATCCAAAAGTGCTCTCAGCGGAAGCCTTTGGGTACACCTGAACTCCCTGGGGGAGCCTTTACGCAACCCCACACTCAACAGGACTCTGCGTCTTCACTCTTTCCTAACAACCCTAAACATAACCCTAACCGCAACAAGAAGCTGAACCCGAGTTAGACCCGAAAAAACACGTACGGTGCCACTTTCTGCCATCAAAAAGTGCTCTCAGCGGAAGCCTTTGGGTACACCTGAACTCCCTGGGGGAGCCTTTACGCAACCCCACACTCAACAGGACTCTGCGTCTTCACTCTTTCCTAACAACCCTAAACATAACCCTAACCGCAACAAGAAGCTGAACCCGAGTTAGACCCGAAAAAACACGTACGGTGCCACTTTCTGCCATCAAAAAGTGATCTCAGCGGAAGCCTTTGGGTACACCTGAACTCCCTGGGGGAGCCTTTACGCAACCCCACACTCAACAGGACTCTGCGTCTTCACTCTTTCCTAACAATCCTAAACATAACCCTAACCGCAACAAGAAGCTGAACCCGAGTTAGACCCGAAAAAACACGGACGGTGCCACTTTCTGCCATCAAAAAGTGCTCTCAGCGGAAGCCTTTGGGTACACCTGAACTCCCTGGGGGAGCCTTTACGCAACCCCACACTCAACAGGACTCTGCGTCTTCACTCTTTCCTAACAACCCTAAACATAACCCTAACCGCAACAAGAAGCTCAACCCGAGTTAGACCCGAAAAAACACGTACGGTGCCACTTTCTGCCATCAAAAAGTGCTCTCAGCGGAAGCCTTTGGGTACACCTGAACTCCCTGGGGGAGCCTTTACGCAACCCCACACTCAACAGGACTCTGCGTCTTCACTCTTTCCTAACAACCCTAAACATAACCCTAACCGCAACAAGAAGCTGAACCCGAGTTAGACCCGAAAAAACACGTACGGTGCCACTTTCTGCCATCAAAAAGTGCTCTCAGCGGAAGCCTTTGGGTACACCTGAACTCCCTGGTGGAGCCTTTACGCAACCCCACACTCAACAGGACTCTGCGTCTTCACTCTTTCCTAACAACCCTAAACATAACCCTAACCGCAACAAGAAGCTCAACCCGAGTTAGACCCGAAAAAACACGTACGGTGCCACTTTCTGCCATCAAAAAGTGCTCTCAGCGGAAGCCTTTGGGTACACCTGAACTCCCTGGGGGAGCCTTTACGCAACCCCACACTCAACAGGACTCTGCGTCTTCACTCTTTCCTAACAACCCTAAACATAACCCTAACCGCAACAAGAAGCTGAACCCGAGTTAGACCCGAAAAAACACGTACGGTGCCACTTTCTGCCATCCAAAAGTGCTCTCAGCGGAAGCCTTTGGGTACACCTGAACTCCCTGGGGGAGCCTTTACGCAACCCCACACTCAACAGGACTCTGCGTCTTCACTCTTTCCTAACAACCCTGAACATAACCCTAACCGCAACAAGAAGCTGAACCCGAGTTAGACCCGAAAAAACACGTACGGTGCCACTTTCTGCCATCAAAAAGTGATCTCAGCGGAAGCCTTTGGGTACACCTGAACTCCCTGGGGGAGCCTTTACGCAACCCCACACTCAACAGGACTCTGCGTCTTCACTCTTTCCTAACAACCCTAAACATAACCCTAACCGCAACAAGAAGCTCAACCCGAGTTAGACCCGAAAAAACACGTACGGTGCCACTTTCTGCCATCAAAAAGTGCTCTCAGCGGAAGCCTTTGGGTACACCTGAACTCCCTGGGGGAGCCTTTACGCAACCCCACACTCAACAGGACTCTGCGTCTTCACTCTTTCCTAACAACCCTAAACATAACCCTAACCGCAACAAGAAGCTGAACCCGAGTTAGACCCGAAAAAACACGTACGGTGCCACTTTCTGCCATCAAAAAGTGCTCTCAGCGGAAGCCTTTGGGTACACCTGAACTCCCTGGGGGAGTCTTTACGCAACCCCACACTCAACAGGACTCTGCGTCTTCACTCTTTCCTAACAACCCTAAACATAACCCTAACCGCAACAAGAAGCTGAACCCGAGTTAGACCCGAAAAAACACATACGGTGCCACTTTCTGCCATCAAAAAGTGCTCTCAGCGGAAGCCTTTGGGTACACCTGAACTCCCTGGGGGAGCCTTTACGCAACCCCACACTCAACAGGACTCTGCGTCTTCACTCTTTCCTAACAACCCTAAACATAACCCTAACCGCAACAAGAAGCTGAACCCGAGTTAGACCCGAAAAAACACGTACGGTGCCACTTTCTGCCATCAAAAAGTGCTCTGAGCGGAAGCCTTTGGGTACACCTGAACTCCCTGGGGGAGCCTTTACGCAACCCCACACTCAACAGGACTCTGCGTCTTCACTCTTTCCTAACAACCCTAAACATAACCCTAACCGCAACAAGAAGCTGAACCCGAGTTAGACCCGAAAAAACACGTACGGTGCCACTTTCTGCCATCAAAAAGTGCTCTCAGCGGAAGCCTTTGGGTACACCTGAACTCCCTGGGGGAGCCTTTACGCAACCCCACACTCAACAGGACTCTGCGTCTTCACTCTTTCCTAACAACCCTAAACATAACCCTAACCGCAACAAGAAGCTGAACCCGAGTTAGACCCGAAAAAACACGTACGGTGCCACTTTCTGCCATCAAAAAGTGCTCTCAGCGGAAGCCTTTGGGTACACCTGAACTCCCTGGGGGAGCCTTTACGCAACCCCACACTCAACAGGACTCTGCGCCTTCACTCTTTCCTAACAACCCTAAACATAACCCTAACCGCAACAAGAAGCTGAACCCGAGTTAGACCCGAAAAAACACGTACGGTGCATCTTTCTGCCATCAAAAAGTGCTCTCAGCGGAAGCCTTTGGGTACACCTGAACTCCCTGGGGGAGCCTTTACGCAACCCCACACTCAACAGGACTCTGCGTCTTCACTCTTTCCTAACAACCCTAAACATAACCCTAACCGCAACAAGAAGCTGAACCCGAGTTAGACCCGAAAAAACACGTACGGTGCCACTTTCTGCCATCAAAAAGTGCTCTCAGCGGAAGCCTTTGGGTACACGTGAACTCCCTGGGGGAGCCTTTACGCAACCCCACACTCAACAGGACTCTGCGCCTTCACTCTTTCCTAACAACCCTAAACATAACCCTAACCGCAACAAGAAGCTGAACCCGAGTTAGACCCGAAAAAACACGTACGGTGCCACTTTCTGCCATCAAAAAGTGCTCTCAGCGGAAGCCTTTGGGTACACCTGAACTCCCTGGGGGAGCCTTTACGCAACCCCACACTCAACAGGACTCTGCGTCTTCACTCTTTCCTAACAACCCTAAACATAACCCTAACCGCAACAAGAAGCTGAACCCAAGTTAGACCCGAAAAAACACGTACGGTGCCACTTTCTGCCATCCAAAAGTGCTCTCAGCGGAAGCCTTTGGGTACACCTGAACTCCCTGGGGGAGCCTTTACGCAACCCCACACTCAACAGGACTCTGCGTCTTCACTCTTTCCTAACAACCCTAAACATAACCCTAACCGCAACAAGAAGCTGAACCCGAGTTAGACCCGAAAAAACACGTACGGTGCATCTTTCTGCCATCAAAAAGTGCTCTCAGCGGAAGCCTTTGGGTACACCTGAACTCCCTGGGGGAGCCTTTACACAACCCCACACTCAACAGGACTCTGCGTCTTCACTCTTTCCTAACAACCCTAAACATAACCCTAACCGCAACAAGAAGCTGAACCCGAGTTAGACCCGAAAAAACACGTACGGTGCCACTTTCTGCCATCAAAAAGTGCTCTCAGCGGAAGCCTTTGGGTACACCTGAACTCCCTGGGGGAGCCTTTACGCAACCCCACACTCAACAGGACTCTGCGTCTTCACTCTTTCCTAACAACCCTAAACATAACCCTAACCGCAACAAGAAGCTGAACCCGAGTTAGACCCGAAAAAACACGTACGGTGCCACTTTCTGCCATCCAAAAGTGCTCTCAGCGGAAGCCTTTGGGTACACCTGAACTCCCTGGGGGAGCCTTTACGCAACCCCACACTCAACAGGACTCTGCGTCTTCACTCTTTCCTAACAACCCTAAACATAACCCTAACCGCAACAAGAAGCTGAACCCGAGTTAGACCCGAAAAAACACGTACGGTGCCACTTTCTGCCATCAAAAAGTGCTCTCAGCGGAAGCCTTTGGGTACACCTGAACTCCCTGGGGGAGCCTTTACGCAACCCCACACTCAACAGGACTCTGCGTCTTCACTCTTTCCTAACAACCCTAAACATAACCCTAACCGCAACAAGAAGCTGAACCCGAGTTAGACCCGAAAAAACACGTACGGTGCCACTTTCTGCCATCAAAAAGTGCTCTCAGCGGAAGCCTTTGGGTACACCTGAACTCCCTGGGGGAGCCTTTACGCAACCCCACACTCAACAGGACTCTGCGCCTTCACTCTTTCCTAACAACCCTAAACATAACCCTAACCGCAACAAGAAGCTCAACCCGAGTTAGACCCGAAAAAACACGTACGGTGCCACTTTCTGCCATCAAAAAGTGCTCTCAGCGGAAGCCTTTGGGTACACCTGAACTCCCTGGGGGAGCCTTTACGCAACCGCACAGTCAACAGGACTCTGCGTCTTCACTCTTTCCTAACAACCCTAAACATAACCCTAACCGCAACAAGAAGCTGAACCCGAGTTAGACCCGAAAAAACACGTACGGTGCCACTTTCTGCCATCAAAAAGTGCTCTCAGCGGAAGCCTTTGGGTACACCTGAACTCCCTGGGGGAGCCTTTACGCAACCCCACACTCAACAGGACTCTGCGTCTTCACTCTTTCCTAACAACCCTAAACATAACCCTAACCGCAACAAGAAGCTGAACCCGAGTTAGACCCGAAAAAACACGTACGGTGCCACTTTCTGCCATCAAAAAGTGCTCTCAGCGGAAGCCTTTGGGTACACCTGAACTCCCTGGGGGAGCCTTTACGCAACCCCACACTCAACAGGACTCTGCGCCTTCACTCTTTCCTAACAACCCTAAACATAACCCTAACCGCAACAAGAAGCTGAACCCGAGTTAGACCCGAAAAAACACGTACGGTGCCACTTTCTGCCATCAAAAAGTGCTCTCAGCGGAAGCCTTTGGGTACACCTGAACTCCCTGGGGGAGCCTTTACGCAACCCCACACTCAACAGGACTCTGCGTCTTCACTCTTTCCTAACAACCCTAAACATAACCCTAACCGCAACAAGAAGCTGAACCCGAGTTAGACCCGAAAAAACACGTACGGTGCCACTTTCTGCCATCAAAAAGTGCTCTCAGCGGAAGCCTTTGGGTACACCTGAACTCCCTGGGGGAGCCTTTACGCAACCCCACACTCAACAGGACTCTGCGCCTTCACTCTTTCCTAACAACCCTAAACATAACCCTAACCGCAACAAGAAGCTGAACCCGAGTTAGACCCGAAAAAACACGTACGGTGCCACTTTCTGCCATCAAAAAGTGCTCTCAGCGGAAGCCTTTGGGCACACCTGAACTCCCTGGGGGAGCCTTTACGCAACCCCACACTCAACAGGACTCTGCGTCTTCACTCTTTCCTAACAACCCTAAACATAACCCTAACCGCAACAAGAAGCTGAACCCGAGTTAGACCCGAAAAAACACGTATGGTGCCACTTTCTGCCATCAAAAAGTGCTCTCAGCGGAAGCCTTTGGGTACACCTGAACTCCCTGGGGGAGCCTTTACGCAACCCCACACTCAACAGGACTCTGCGTCTTCACTCTTTCCTAACAACCCTAAACATAACCCTAACCGCAACAAGAAGCTGAACCCGAGTTAGACCCGAAAAAACACGTACGGTGCCACTTTCTGCCATCAAAAAGTGCTCTCAGCGGAAGCCTTTGGGTACACCTGAACTCCCTGGGGGAGCCTTTACACAACCCCACACTCAACAGGACTCTGCGCCTTCACTCTTTCCTAACAACCCTAAACATAACCCTAACCGCAACAAGAAGCTGAACCCGAGTTAGACCCGAAAAAACACGTACGGTGCCACTTTCTGCCATCAAAAAGTGCTCTCAGCGGAAGCCTTTGGGTACACCTGAACTCCCTGGGGGAGCCTTTACGCAACCCCACACTCAACAGGACTCTGCGCCTTCACTCTTTCCTAACAACCCTAAACATAACCCTAACCGCAACAAGAAGCTGAACCCGAGTTAGACCCGAAAAAACACGTACGGTGCCACTTTCTGCCATCAAAAAGTGCTCTCAGCGGAAGCCTTTGGGTACACCTGAACTCCCTGGGGGAGCCTTTACGCAACCCCACACTCAACAGGACTCTGCGTCTTCACTCTTTCCTAACAACCCTAAACATAACCCTAACCGCAACAAGAAGCTGAACCCGAGTTAGACCCGAAAAAACACGTACGGTGCCACTTTCTGCCATCAAAAAGTGCTCTCAGCGGAAGCCTTTGGGTACACCTGAACTCCCTGGGGGAGCCTTTACGCAACCCCACACTCAACAGGACTCTGCGTCTTCACTCTTTCCTAACAACCCTAAACATAACCCTAACCGCAACAAGAAGCTGAACCCGAGTTAGACCCGAAAAAACACGTACGGTGCCACTTTCTGCCATCAAAAAGTGCTCTCAGCGGAAGCCTTTGGGTACACCTGAACTCCCTGGGGGAGCCTTTACGCAACCCCACACTCAACAGGACTCTGCGTCTTCACTCTTTCCTAACAACCCTAAACATAACCCTAACCGCAACAAGAAGCTGAACCCGAGTTAGACCCGAAAAAACACGTACGGTGCCACTTTCTGCCATCAAAAAGTGCTCTCAGCGGAAGCCTTTGGGTACACCTGAACTCCCTGGGGGAGCCTTTACGCAACCTCACACTCAACAGGACTCTGCGTCTTCACTCTTTCCTAACAACCCTAAACATAACCCTAACCGCAACAAGAAGCTGAACCCGAGTTAGACCCGAAAAAACACGTACGGTGCCACTTTCTGCCATCAAAAAGTGCTCTCAGCGGAAGCCTTTGGGTACACCTGAACTCCCTGGGGGAGCCTTTACGCAACCCCGCACTCAACAGGACTCTGCGTCTTCACTCTTTCCTAACAACCCTAAACATAACCCTAACCGCAACAAGAAGCTGAACCCGAGTTAGACCCGAAAAAACACGTACGGTGCCACTTTCTGCCATCAAAAAGTGCTCTCAGCGGAAGCCTTTGGGTACACCTGAACTCCCTGGGGGAGCCTTTACGCAACCCCACACTCAACAGGACTCTGCGTCTTCACTCTTTCCTAACAACCCTAAAAATAACCCTAACAGGAACAAGAAGCTGAACCCGAGTTAGACCCGAAAAAACACGTACGGTGCCACTTTCTGCCATCCAAAAGTGCTCTCAGCGGAAGCCTTTGGGTACACCTGAACTCCCTGGGGGAGCCTTTACGCAACCCCACACTCAACAGGACTCTGCGTCTTCACTCTTTCCTAACAACCCTAAACATAACCCTAACCGCAACAAGAAGCTGAACCCGAGTTAGACCCGAAAAAACACGTACGGTGCCACTTTCTGCCATCCAAAAGTGCTCTCAGAGGAAGCCTTTGGGTACACCTGAACTCCCTGGGGGAGCCTTTACGCAACCCCACACTCAACAGGACTCTGCGTCTTCACTCTTTCCTAACAACCCTAAACATAACCCTAACCGCAACAAGAAGCTGAACCCGAGTTAGACCCGAAAAAACACGTACGGTGCCACTTTCTGCCATCCAAAAGTGCTCTCAGCGGAAGCCTTTGGGTACACCTGAACTCCCTGGGGGAGCCTTTACGCAACCCCACACTCAACAGGACTCTGCGTCTTCACTCTTTCCTAACAACCCTAAACATAACCCTAACCGCAACAAGAAGCTGAACCCGAGTTAGACCCGAAAAAACACGTACGGTGCCACTTTCTGCCATCAAAAAGTGCTCTCAGCGGAAGCCTTTGGGTACACCTGAACTCCCTGGGGGAGCCTTTACGCAACCCCACACTCAACAGGACTCTGCGTCTTCACTCTTTCCTAACAACCCTAAACATAACCCTAACCGCAACAAGAAGCTCAACCCGAGTTAGACCCGAAAAAACACGTACGGTGCCACTTTCTGCCATCAAAAAGTGCTCTCAGCGGAAGCCTTTGGGTACACCTGAACTCCCTGGGGGAGCCTTTACGCAACCCCACACTCAACAGGACTCTGCGCCTTCACTCTTTCCTAACAACCCTAAACATAACCCTAACCGCAACAAGAAGCTCAACCCGAGTTAGACCCGAAAAAACACGTACGGTGCCACTTTCTGCCATCAAAAAGTGCTCTCAGCGGAAGCCTTTGGGTACACCTGAACTCCCTGGGGGAGCCTTTACGCAACCCCACACTCAACAGGACTCTGCGTCTTCACTCTTTCCTAACAACCCTAAACATAACCCTAACCGCAACAAGAAGCTGAACCCGAGTTAGACCCGAAAAAACACGGACGGTGCCACTTTCTGCCATCCAAAAGTGCTCTCAGCGGAAGCCTTTGGGTACACCTGAACTCCCTGGGGGAGCCTTTACGCAACCCCACACTCAACAGGACTCTGCGCCTTCACTCTTTCCTAACAACCCTAAACATAACCCTAACCGCAACAAGAAGCTGAACCCGAGTTAGACCCGAAAAAACACGTACGGTGCCACTTTCTGCCATCAAAAAGTGCTCTCAGCGGAAGCCTTTGGGTACACCTGAACTCCCTGGGGGAGCCTTTACGCAACCCCACACTCAACAGGACTCTGCGTCTTCACTCTTTCCTAACAACCCTAAACATAACCCTAACCGCAACAAGAAGCTGAACCCGAGTTAGACCCGAAAAAACACGTACGGTGCCACTTTCTGCCATCAAAAAGTGCTCTCAGCGGAAGCCTTTGGGTACACCTGAACTCCCTGGGGGAGCCTTTACGCAACCCCACACTCAACAGGACTCTGCGCCTTCACTCTTTCCTAACAACCCTAAACATAACCCTAACCGCAACAAGAAGCTGAACCCGAGTTAGACCCGAAAAAACACGTACGGTGCCACTTTCTGCCATCAAAAAGTGCTCTCAGCGGAAGCCTTTGGGTACACCTGAACTCCCTGGGGGAGCCTTTACGCAACCCCACACTCAACAGGACTCTGCGCCTTCACTCTTTCCTAACAACCCTAAACATAACCCTAACCGCAACAAGAAGCTGAACCCGAGTTAGACCCGAAAAAACACGTACGGTGCCACTTTCTGCCATCAAAAAGTGCTCTCAGCGGAAGCCTTTGGGTACACCTGAACTCCCTGGGGGAGCCTTTACGCAACCCCACACTCAACAGGACTCTGCGTCTTCACTCTTTCCTAACAACCCTAAACATAACCCTAACCGCAACAAGAAGCTGAACCCGAGTTAGACCCGAAAAAACACGTACGGTGCATCTTTCTGCCATCAAAAAGTGCTCTCAGCGGAAGCCTTTGGGTACACCTGAACTCCCTGGGGGAGCCTTTACGCAACCCCACACTCAACAGGACTCTGCGTCTTCACTCTTTCCTAACAACCCTAAACATAACCCTAACCGCAACAAGAAGCTGAACCCGAGTTAGACCCGAAAAAACACGTACGGTGCCACTTTCTGCCATCAAAAAGTGCTCTCAGCGGAAGCCTTTGGGTACACCTGAACTCCCTGGGGGAGCCTTTACGCAACCCCACACTCAACAGGACTCTGCGTCTTCACTCTTTCCTAACAACCCTAAACATAACCCTAACCGCAACAAGAAGCTGAACCCGAGTTAGACCCGAAAAAACACGTACGGTGCCACTTTCTGCCATCAAAAAGTGCTCTCAGCGGAAGCCTTTGGGTACACCTGAACTCCCTGGGGGAGCCTTTACGCAACCCCACACTCAACAGGACTCTGCGTCTTCACTCTTTCCTAACAACCCTAAACATAACCCTAACCGCAACAAGAAGCTGAACCCGAGTTAGACCCGAAAAAACACGTACGGTGCCACTTTCTGCCATCAAAAAGTGCTCTCAGCGGAAGCCTTTGGGTACACCTGAACTCCCTGGGGGAGCCTTTACGCAACCCCGCACTCAACAGGACTCTGCGTCTTCACTCTTTCCTAACAACCCTAAACATAACCCTAACCGCAACAAGAAGCTGAACCCGAGTTAGACCCGAAAAAACACGTACGGTGCCACTTTCTGCCATCAAAAAGTGCTCTCAGCGGAAGCCTTTGGGTACACCTGAACTCCCTGGGGGAGCCTTTACGCAACCCCACACTCAACAGGACTCTGCGTCTTCACTCTTTCCTAACAACCCTAAACATAACCCTAACAGGAACAAGAAGCTCAACCCGAGTTAGACCCGAAAAAACACGTACGGTGCCACTTTCTGCCATCAAAAAGTGCTCTCAGCGGAAGCCTTTGGGTACACCTGAACTCCCTGGGGGAGCCTTTACGCAACCCCACACTCAACAGGACTCTGCGTCTTCACTCTTTCCTAACAACCCTAAACATAACCCTAACCGCAACAAGAAGCTGAACCCGAGTTAGACCCGAAAAAACACGTACGGTGCCACTTTCTGCCATCAAAAAGTGCTCTCAGCAGAAGCCTTTGGGTACACGTGAACTCCCTGGGGGAGCCTTTACGCAACCCCACACTCAACAGGACTCTGCGTCTTCACTCTTTCCTAACAACCCTAAACATAACCCTAACCGCAACAAGAAGCTGAACCCGAGTTAGACCCGAAAAAACACGTACGGTGCCACTTTCTGCCATCCAAAAGTGCTCTCAGCGGAAGCCTTTGGGTACACCTGAACTCCCTGGGGGAGCCTTTACGCAACCCCACACTCAACAGGACTCTGCGTCTTCACTCTTTCCTAACAACCCTAAACATAACCCTAACCGCAACAAGAAGCTGAACCCGAGTTAGACCCGAAAAAACACGTACGGTGCCACTTTTTGCCATCAAAAAGTGCTCTCAGCGGAAGCCTTTGGGTACACCTGAACTCCCTGGGGGAGCCTTTACGCAACCCCACACTCAACAGGACTCTGCGTCTTCACTCTTTCCTAACAACCCTAAACATAACCCTAACCGCAACAAGAAGCTGAACCCGAGTTAGACCCGAAAAAACACGTACGGTGCCACTTTCTGCCATCCAAAAGTGCTCTCAGCGGAAGCCTTTGGGTACACCTGAACTCCCTGGGGGAGCATTTACGCAACCCCACACTCAACAGGACTCTGCGTCTTCACTCTTTCCTAACAACCCTAAACATAACCCTAACCGGAACAAGAAGCTCAACCCGAGTTAGACCCGAAAAAACACGTACGGTGCCACTTTCTGCCATCAAAAAGTGCTCTCAGCGGAAGCCTTTGGGTACACCTGAACTCCCTGGGGGAGCCTTTACGCAACCCCACACTCAACAGGACTCTGCGTCTTCACTCTTTCCTAACAACCCTAAACATAACCCTAACCGCAACAAGAAGCTGAACCCGAGTTAGACCCGAAAAAACACGTACGGTGCCACTTTCTGCCATCAAAAAGTGCTCTCAGCGGAAGCCTTTGGGTACACCTGAACTCCCTGGGGGAGCCTTTACGCAACCCCACACTCAACAGGACTCTGCGTCTTCACTCTTTCCTAACAACCCTAAACATAACCCTAACCGCAACAAGAAGCTGAACCCGAGTTAGACCCGAAAAACACGTACGGTGCCACTTTCTGCCATCAAAAGGTGCTCTCAGCGGAAGCCTTTGGGTACACCTGAACTCCCTGGGGGAGCCTTTACGCAACCCCACACTCAACAGGACTCTGCGTCTTCACTCTTTCCTAACAACCCTAAACATAACCCTAACCGCAACAAGAAGCTGAACCCGAGTTAGACCCGAAAAAACACGTACGGTGCCACTTTCTGCCATCAAAAAGTGCTCTCAGCGGAAGCCTTTGGGTACACCTTAACTCCCTGGGGGAGCCTTTACGCAACCCCACACTCAACAGGACTCTGCGTCTTCACTCTTTCCTAACAACCCTAAACATAACCCTAACCGCAACAAGAAGCTGAACCCGAGTTAGACCCGAAAAAACACGTACGGTGCCACTTTCTGCCATCAAAAAGTGCTCTCAGCGGAAGCCTTTGGGTACACCTGAACTCCCTGGGGGAGCCTTTACGCAACCCCACACTCAACAGGACTCTGCGTCTTCACTCTTTCCTAACAACCCTAATCAAAACCCGAGTTAGACCCGAAAAAACACGTACGGTGCCACTTTCTGCCATCAAAAAGTGCTCTCAGCGGAAGCCTTTGGGTACACCTGAACTCCCTGGGGGAGCCTTTACGCAACCCCACACTCAACAGGACTCTGCGTCTTCACTCTTTCCTAACAACCCTAAACATAACCCTAACCGCAACAAGAAGCTCAACCCGAGTTAGACCCGAAAAAACACGTACGGTGCCACTTTCTGCCATCAAAAAGTGCTCTCAGCGGAAGCCTTTGGGTACACCTGAACTCCCTGGGGGAGCCTTTACGCAACCCCACACTCAACAGGACTCTGCGTCTTCACTCTTTCCTAACAACCCTAAACATAACCCTAACCGCAACAAGAAGCTCAACCCGAGTTAGACCCGAAAAAACACGTACGGTGCCACTTTCTGCCATCAAAAAGTGCTCTCAGCGGAAGCCTTTGGGTACACCTGAACTCCCTGGGGGAGCCTTTACGCAACCCCACACTCAACAGGACTCTGCGTCTTCACTCTTTCCTAACAACCCTAAACATAACCCTAACCGCAACAAGAAGCTGAACCCGAGTTAGACCCGAAAAAACACGTACGGTGCCACTTTCTGCCATCAAAAAGTGCTCTCAGCGGAAGCCTTTGGGTACACCTGAACTCCCTGGGGGAGCCTTTACGCAACCCCACACTCAACAGGACTCTGCGTCTTCACTCTTTCCTAACAACCCTAAACATAACCCTAACCGCAACAAGAAGCTGAACCCGAGTTAGACCCGAAAAAACACGTACGGTGCCACTTTCTGCCATCAAAAAGTGCTCTCAGCGGAAGCCTTTGGGTACACCTGAACTCCCTGGGGGAGCCTTTACGCAACCCCACACTCAACAGGACTCTGTGTCTTCACTCTTTCCTAACAACCCTAAACATAAGCCTAACCGGAACAAGAAGCTTTGGGTACACCTGAACTCCCTGGGGGAGCCTTTACGCAACCCCACACTCAACAGGACTCTGCGTCTTCACTCTTTCCTAACAACCCTAAACATAACCCTAACCGCAACAAGAAGCTGAACCTGAGTTAGACCCGAAAAAACACGTACGGTGCCACTTTCTGCCATCAAATCAGCGGAAGCCTTTGGGTACACCTGAACTCCCTGGGGGAGCCTTTACGCAACCCCACACTCAACAGGACTCTGCGTCTTCACTCTTTCCTAACAACCCTAAACATAACCCTAACCGCAACAAGAAGCTGAACCCGAGTTAGACCCGAAAAAACAC
>NW_028153734.1:0-90000 GCF_964211835.1 Anser anser
TACACCTGAACTCCCTGGGGGAGCCTTTACGCAACCCCACACTCAACAGGACTCTGCGTCTTCACTCTTTCCTAACAACCCTAAACATAACCCTAACCGCAACAAGAAGCTGAACCCGAGTTAGACCCGAAAAAACACGTACGGTGCCACTTTCTGCCATCCAAAAGTGCTCTCAGCGGAAGCCTTTGGGTACACCTGAACTCCCTGGGGGAGCCTTTACGCAACCCCACACTCAACAGGACTCTGCGTCTTCACTCTTTCCTAACAACCCTAAACATAACCCTAACCGCAACAAGAAGCTGAACCCGAGTTAGACCCGAAAAAACACGTACGGTGCCACTTTCTGCCATCAAAAAGTGCTCTCAGCGGAAGCCTTTGGGTACACCTGAACTCCCTGGGGGAGCCTTTACGCAACCCCACACTCAACAGGACTCTGCGTCTTCACTCTTTCCTAACAACCCTAAACATAACCCTAACCGCAACAAGAAGCTGAACCCGAGTTAGACCCGAAAAAACACGTACGGTGCCACTTTCTGCCATCAAAAAGTGCTCTCAGCGGAAGCCTTTGGGTACACCTGAACTCCCTGGGGGAGCCTTTACGCAACCCCACACTCAACAGGACTCTGCGTCTTCACTCTTTCCTAACAACCCTAAACATAACCCTAACCGCAACAAGAAGCTGAACCCGAGTTAGACCCGAAAAAACACGTACGGTGCCACTTTCTGCCATCCAAAAGTGCTCTCAGCGGAAGCCTTTGGGTACACCTGAACTCCCTGGGGGAGCCTTTACGCAACCCCACACTCAACAGGACTCTGCGTCTTCACTCTTTCCTAACAACCCTAAACATAACCCTAACCGCAACAAGAAGCTGAACCCGAGTTAGACCCGAAAAAACACGTACGGTGCCACTTTCTGCCATCAAAAAGTGCTCTCAGCGGAAGCCTTTGGGTACACCTGAACTCCCTGGGGGAGCCTTTACGCAACCCCACACTCAACAGGACTCTGCGTCTTCACTCTTTCCTAACAACCCTAAACATAACCCTAACCGCAACAAGAAGCTGAACCCGAGTTAGACCCGAAAAAACACGTACGGTGCCACTTTCTGCCATCAAAAAGTGCTCTCAGCGGAAGCCTTTGGGTACACCTGAACTCCCTGGGGGAGCCTTTACGCAACCCCACACTCAACAGGACTCTGCGTCTTCACTCTTTCCTAACAACCCTAAACATAACCCTAACCGCAACAAGAAGCTGAACCCGAGTTAGACCCGAAAAAACACGTACGGTGCCACTTTCTGCCATCAAAAAGTGCTCTCAGCGGAAGCCTTTGGGTACACCTGAACTCCCTGGGGGAGCCTTTACGCAACCCCACACTCAACAGGACTCTGCGTCTTCACTCTTTCCTAACAACCCTAAACATAACCCTAACCGCAACAAGAAGCTGAACCCGAGTTAGACCCGAAAAAACACGTACGGTGCCACTTTCTGCCATCAAAAAGTGCTCTCAGCGGAAGCCTTTGGGTACACCTGAACTCCCTGGGGGAGCCTTTACGCAACCCCACACTCAACAGGACTCTGCGTCTTCACTCTTTCCTAACAACCCTAAACATAACCCTAACCGCAACAAGAAGCTGAACCCGAGTTAGACCCGAAAAAACACGTACGGTGCCACTTTCTGCCATCAAAAAGTGCTCTCAGCGGAAGCCTTTGGGTACACCTGAACTCCCTGGGGGAGCCTTTACGCAACCCCACACTCAACAGGACTCTGCGTCTTCACTCTTTCCTAACAACCCTAAACATAACCCTAACCGCAACAAGAAGCTGAACCCGAGTTAGACCCGAAAAAACACGTACGGTGCCACTTTCTGCCATCAAAAAGTGCTCTCAGCGGAAGCCTTTGGGTACACCTGAACTCCCTGGGGGAGCCTTTACGCAACCCCACACTCAACAGGACTCTGCGTCTTCACTCTTTCCTAACAACCCTAAACATAACCCTAACCGCAACAAGAAGCTGAACCCGAGTTAGACCCGAAAAAACACGTACGGTGCCACTTTCTGCCATCAAAAAGTGCTCTCAGCGGAAGCCTTTGGGTACACCTGAACTCCCTGGGGGAGCCTTTACGCAACCCCACACTCAACAGGACTCTGCGTCTTCACTCTTTCCTAACAACCCTAAACATAACCCTAACCGCAACAAGAAGCTGAACCCGAGTTAGACCCGAAAAAACACGTACGGTGCCACTTTCTGCCATCAAAAAGTGCTCTCAGCGGAAGCCTTTGGGTACACCTGAACTCCCTGGGGGAGCCTTTACGCAACCCCACACTCAACAGGACTCTGCGTCTTCACTCTTTCCTAACAACCCTAAACATAACCCTAACCGCAACAAGAAGCTGAACCCGAGTTAGACCCGAAAAAACACGTACGGTGCCACTTTCTGCCATCAAAAAGTGCTCTCAGCGGAAGCCTTTGGGTACACCTGAACTCCCTGGGGGAGCCTTTACGCAACCCCACACTCAACAGGACTCTGCGTCTTCACTCTTTCCTAACAACCCTAAACATAACCCTAACCGCAACAAGAAGCTGAACCCGAGTTAGACCCGAAAAAACACGTACGGTGCCACTTTCTGCCATCAAAAAGTGCTCTCAGCGGAAGCCTTTGGGTACACCTGAACTCCCTGGGGGAGCCTTTACGCAACCCCACACTCAACAGGACTCTGCGTCTTCACTCTTTCCTAACAACCCTAAACATAACCCTAACCGCAACAAGAAGCTGAACCCGAGTTAGACCCGAAAAAACACGTACGGTGCCACTTTCTGCCATCAAAAAGTGCTCTCAGCGGAAGCCTTTGGGTACACCTGAACTCCCTGGGGGAGCCTTTACGCAACCCCACACTCAACAGGACTCTGCGTCTTCACTCTTTCCTAACAACCCTAAACATAACCCTAACCGCAACAAGAAGCTGAACCCGAGTTAGACCCGAAAAAACACGTACGGTGCCACTTTCTGCCATCAAAAAGTGCTCTCAGCGGAAGCCTTTGGGTACACCTGAACTCCCTGGGGGAGCCTTTACGCAACCCCACACTCAACAGGACTCTGCGTCTTCACTCTTTCCTAACAACCCTAAACATAACCCTAACCGCAACAAGAAGCTGAACCCGAGTTAGACCCGAAAAAACACGTACGGTGCCACTTTCTGCCATCAAAAAGTGCTCTCAGCGGAAGCCTTTGGGTACACCTGAACTCCCTGGGGGAGCCTTTACGCAACCCCACACTCAACAGGACTCTGCGTCTTCACTCTTTCCTAACAACCCTAAACATAACCCTAACCGCAACAAGAAGCTGAACCCGAGTTAGACCCGAAAAAACACGTACGGTGCCACTTTCTGCCATCAAAAAGTGCTCTCAGCGGAAGCCTTTGGGTACACCTGAACTCCCTGGGGGAGCCTTTACGCAACCCCACACTCAACAGGACTCTGCGTCTTCACTCTTTCCTAACAACCCTAAACATAACCCTAACCGCAACAAGAAGCTGAACCCGAGTTAGACCCGAAAAAACACGTACGGTGCCACTTTCTGCCATCAAAAAGTGCTCTCAGCGGAAGCCTTTGGGTACACCTGAACTCCCTGGGGGAGCCTTTACGCAACCCCACACTCAACAGGACTCTGCGTCTTCACTCTTTCCTAACAACCCTAAACATAACCCTAACCGCAACAAGAAGCTGAACCCGAGTTAGACCCGAAAAAACACGTACGGTGCCACTTTCTGCCATCAAAAAGTGCTCTCAGCGGAAGCCTTTGGGTACACCTGAACTCCCTGGGGGAGCCTTTACGCAACCCCACACTCAACAGGACTCTGCGTCTTCACTCTTTCCTAACAACCCTAAACATAACCCTAACCGCAACAAGAAGCTGAACCCGAGTTAGACCCGAAAAAACACGTACGGTGCCACTTTCTGCCATCAAAAAGTGCTCTCAGCGGAAGCCTTTGGGTACACCTGAACTCCCTGGGGGAGCCTTTACGCAACCCCACACTCAACAGGACTCTGCGTCTTCACTCTTTCCTAACAACCCTAAACATAACCCTAACCGCAACAAGAAGCTGAACCCGAGTTAGACCCGAAAAAACACGTACGGTGCCACTTTCTGCCATCAAAAAGTGCTCTCAGCGGAAGCCTTTGGGTACACCTGAACTCCCTGGGGGAGCCTTTACGCAACCCCACACTCAACAGGACTCTGCGTCTTCACTCTTTCCTAACAACCCTAAACATAACCCTAACCGCAACAAGAAGCTGAACCCGAGTTAGACCCGAAAAAACACGTACGGTGCCACTTTCTGCCATCAAAAAGTGCTCTCAGCGGAAGCCTTTGGGTACACCTGAACTCCCTGGGGGAGCCTTTACGCAACCCCACACTCAACAGGACTCTGCGTCTTCACTCTTTCCTAACAACCCTAAACATAACCCTAACCGCAACAAGAAGCTGAACCCGAGTTAGACCCGAAAAAACACGTACGGTGCCACTTTCTGCCATCAAAAAGTGCTCTCAGCGGAAGCCTTTGGGTACACCTGAACTCCCTGGGGGAGCCTTTACGCAACCCCACACTCAACAGGACTCTGCGTCTTCACTCTTTCCTAACAACCCTAAACATAACCCTAACCGCAACAAGAAGCTGAACCCGAGTTAGACCCGAAAAAACACGTACGGTGCCACTTTCTGCCATCAAAAAGTGCTCTCAGCGGAAGCCTTTGGGTACACCTGACCTCCCTGGGGGAGCCTTTACGCAACCCCACACTCAACAGGACTCTGCGTCTTCACTCTTTCCTAACAACCCTAAACATAACCCTAACCGCAACAAGAAGCTGAACCCGAGTTAGACCCGAAAAAACACGTACGGTGCCACTTTCTGCCATCAAAAAGTGCTCTCAGTGGAAGCCTTTGGGTACACCTGAACTCCCTGGGGGAGCCTTTACGCAACCCCACACTCAACAGGACTCTGCGTCTTCACTCTTTCCTAACAACCCTAAACATAACCCTAACCGCAACAAGAAGCTGAACCCGAGTTAGACCCGAAAAAACACGTACGGTGCCACTTTCTGCCATCAAAAAGTGCTCTCAGCGGAAGCCTTTGGGTACACCTGAACTCCCTGGGGGAGCCTTTACGCAACCCCACACTCAACAGGACTCTGCGTCTTCACTCTTTCCTAACAACCCTAAACATAACCCTAACCGCAACAAGAAGCTGAACCCGAGTTAGACCCGAAAAAACACGTACGGTGCCACTTTCTGCCATCAAAAAGTGCTCTCAGCGGAAGCCTTTGGGTACACCTGAACTCCCTGGGGGAGCCTTTACGCAACCCCACACTCAACAGGACTCTGCGTCTTCACTCTTTCCTAACAACCCTAAACATAACCCTAACCGCAACAAGAAGCTGAACCCGAGTTAGACCCGAAAAAACACGTACGGTGTCACTTTCTGCCATCAAAAAGTGCTCTCAGCGGAAGCCTTTGGGTACACCTGAACTCCCTGGGGGAGCCTTTACGCAACCCCACACTCAACAGGACTCTGCGTCTTCACTCTTTCCTAACAATCCTAAACATAAGCCTAACCGGAACAAGAAGCTGAACCCGAGTTAGACCCGAAAAAACACGTACGGTGCCACTTTCTGCCATCCAAAAGTGCTCTCAGCGGAAGCCTTTGGGTACACCTGAACTCCCTGGGGGAGCCTTTACGCAACCCCACACTCAACAGGACTCTGCGTCTTCACTCTTTCCTAACAACCCTAAACATAACCCTAACCGGAACATGAAGCTCAACCCGAGTTAGACCCGAAAAAACACGTACGGTGCCACTTTCTGCCATCAAAAAGTGCTCTCAGCGGAAGCCTTTGGGTACACCTGAACTCCCTGGGGGAGCCTTTACGCAACCCCACACTCAACAGGACTCTGCGTCTTCACTCTTTCCTAACAACCCTAAACATAACCCTAACCGCAACAAGAAGCTGAACCCGAGTTAGACCCGAAAAAACACGTACGGTGCCACTTTCTGCCATCCAAAAGTGCTCTCAGCGGAAGCCTTTGGGTACACCTGAACTCCCTGGGGGAGCCTTTACGCAACCCCACACTCAACAGGACTCTGCGTCTTCACTCTTTCCTAACAACCCTAAACATAACCCTAACCGCAACAAGAAGCTCAACCCGAGTTAGACCCGAAAAAACACGTACGGTGCCACTTTCTGCCATCAAAAAGTGCTCTCAGCGGAAGCCTTTGGGTACACCTGAACTCCCTGGGGGAGCCTTTACGCAACCCCACACTCAACAGGACTCTGCGTCTTCACTCTTTCCTAACAACCCTAAACGTAACCCTAACCGCAACAAGAAGCTGAACCCGAGTTAGACCCGAAAAAACACGTACGGTGCCACTTTCTGCCATCAAAAGTGCTCTCAGCGGAAGCCTTTGGGTACACCTGAACTCCCTGGGGGAGCCTTTACGCAACCCCACACTCAACAGGACTCTGCGTCTTCACTCTTTCCTAACAACCCTAAACATAACCCTAACCGCAACAAGAAGCTGAACCCGAGTTAGACCCGAAAAAACACGTACGGTGCCACTTTCTGCCATCAAAAAGTGCTCTCAGCGGAAGCCTTTGGGTACACCTGAACTCCCTGGGGGAGCCTTTACGCAACCCCACACTCAACAGGACTCTGCGTCTTCACTCTTTCCTAACAACCCTAAACATAACCCTAACCGCAACAAGAAGCTCAACCCGAGTTAGACCCGAAAAAACACGTACGGTGCCACTTTCTGCCATCAAAAAGTGCTCTCAGCGGAAGCCTTTGGGTACACCTGAACTCCCTGGGGGAGCCTTTACGCAACCCCACACTCAACAGGACTCTGCGTCTTCACTCTTTCCTAACAACCCTAAACATAACCCTAACCGCAACAAGAAGCTCAACCCGAGTTAGACCCGAAAAAACACGTACGGTGCCACTTTCTGCCATCAAAAAGTGCTCTCAGCGGAAGCCTTTGGGTACACCTGAACTCCCTGGGGGAGCCTTTACGCAACCCCACACTCAACAGGACTCTGCGTCTTCACTCTTTCCTAACAACCCTAAACATAACCCTAACCGCAACAAGAAGCTGAACCCGAGTTAGACCCGAAAAAACACGTACGGTGCCACTTTCTGCCATCAAAAAGTGCTCTCAGCGGAAGCCTTTGGGTACACCTGAACTCCCTGGGGGAGCCTTTACGCAACCCCACACTCAACAGGACTCTGCGTCTTCACTCTTTCCTAACAACCCTAAACATAACCCTAACCGCAACAAGAAGCTGAACCCGAGTTAGACCCGAAAAAACACGTACGGTGCCACTTTCTGCCATCAAAAAGCGCTCTCAGCAGAAGCCTTTGGGTACACCTGAACTCCCTGGGGGAGCCTTTACGCAACCCCACACTCAACAGGACTCTGCGTCTTCACTCTTTCCTAACAACCCTAAACATAACCCTAACCGCAACAAGAAGCTGAACCCGAGTTAGACCCGAAAAAACACGTACGGTGCCACTTTCTGCCATCAAAAAGCGCTCTCAGCGGAAGCCTTTGGGTACACCTGAACTCCCTGGGGGAGCCTTTACGCAACCCCACACTCAACAGGACTCTGCGTCTTCACTCTTTCCTAACAACCCTAAACATAACCCTAACCGCAACAAGAAGCTGAACCCGAGTTAGACCCGAAAAAACACGTACGGTGCCACTTTCTGCCATCAAAAAGTGCTCTCAGCGGAAGCCTTTGGGTACACCTGACCTCCCTGGGGGAGCCTTTACGCAACCCCACACTCAACAGGACTCTGCGTCTTCACTCTTTCCTAACAACCCTAAACATAACCCTAACCGCAACAAGAAGCTGAACCCGAGTTAGACCCGAAAAAACACGTACGGTGCCACTTTCTGCCATCAAAAAGTGCTCTCAGCAGAAGCCTTTGGGTACACCTGAACTCCCTGGGGGAGCCTTTACGCAACCCCACACTCAACAGGACTCTGCGTCTTCACTCTTTCCTAACAACCCTAAACATAACCCTAACCGCAACAAGAAGCTGAACCCGAGTTAGACCCGAAAAAACACGTACGGTGCCACTTTCTGCCATCCAAAAGTGCTCTCAGCGGAAGCCTTTGGGTACACCTGAATTCCCTGGGGGAGCCTTTACGCAACCCCACACTCAACAGGACTCTGCGTCTTCACTCTTTCCTAACAACCCTAAACATAACCCTAACCGCAACAAGAAGCTGAACCCGAGTTAGACCCGAAAAAACACGTACGGTGCCACTTTCTGCCATCAAAAAGTGCTCTCAGCGGAAGCCTTTGGGTACACCTGACCTCCCTGGGGGAGCCTTTACGCAACCCCACACTCAACAGGACTCTGCGTCTTCACTCTTTCCTAACAACCCTAAACGTAACCCTAACCGCAACAAGAAGCTGAACCCGAGTTAGACCCGAAAAAACACGTACGGTGCCACTTTCTGCCGTCAAAAAGTGCTCTCAGCGGAAGCCTTTGGGTACACCTGAACTCCCTGGGGGAGCCTTTACGCAACCCCACACTCAACAGGACTCTGCGTCTTCACTCTTTCCTAACAACCCTAAACATAACCCTAACCGGAACAAGAAGCTGAACCCGAGTTAGACCCGAAAAAACACGTACGGTGCCACTTTCTGCCATCAAAAAGTGCTCTCAGCGGAAGCCTTTGGGTACACCTGAACTCCCTGGGGGAGCCTTTACGCAACCCCACACTCAACAGGACTCTGTGTCTTCACTCTTTCCTAACAACCCTAAACATAACCCTAACCGCAACAAGAAGCTGAACCCGAGTTAGACCCGAAAAAACACGTACGGTGCCACTTTCTGCCATCCAAAAGTGCTCTCAGCGGAAGCCTTTGGGTACACCTGAACTCCCTGGGGGAGCCTTTACGCAACCCCACACTCAACAGGACTCTGCGTCTTCACTCTTTCCTAACAACCCTAAACATAACCCTAACCGCAACAAGAAGCTCAACCTGAGTTAGACCCGAAAAAACACGTACGGTGCCACTTTCTGCCATCAAAAAGTGCTCTCAGCGGAAGCCTTTGGGTACACCTGAACTCCCTGGGGGAGCCTTTACGCAACCCCACACTCAACAGGACTCTGCGTCTTCACTCTTTCCTAACAACCCTAAACATAACCCTAACCGCAACAAGAAGCTGAACCCGAGTTAGACCCGAAAAAACACGTACGGTGCCACTTTCTGCCATCCAAAAGTGCTCTCAGCGGAAGCCTTTGGGTACACCTGAATTCCCTGGGGGAGCCTTTACGCAACCCCACACTCAACAGGACTCTGCGTCTTCACTCTTTCCTAACAACCCTAAACATAACCCTAACCGCAACAAGAAGCTCAACCCGAGTTAGACCCGAAAAAACACGTACGGTGCCACTTTCTGCCATCCAAAAGTGCTCTCAGCGGAAGCCTTTGGGTACACCTGAATTCCCTGGGGGACCCTTTACGCAACCCCACACTCAACAGGACTCTGCGTCTTCACTCTTTCCTAACAACCCTAAACGTAACCCTAACCGCAACAAGAAGCTGAACCCGAGTTAGACCCGGAAAAACACGTACGGTGCCACTTTCTGCCATCAAAAAGTGCTCTCAGCGGAAGCCTTTCGGTATACCTGAACTCCCTGGAGGAGCCTTTACGCAACCCCACACTCAACAGGACTCTGCGTCTTCACTCTTTCCTAACAACCCTAAACATAACCCTAACCGCAACAAGAAGCTGAACCCGAGTTAGACCCGAAAAAACACGTACGGTGCCACTTTCTGCCGTCCAAAAGTGCTCTCAGCGGAAGCCTTTGGGTACACCTGAACTCCCTGGGGGAGCCTTTACGCAACCCCACACTCAACAGGACTCTGCGTCTTCACTCTTTCCTAACAACCCTAAACATAACCCTAACCGCAACAAGAAGCTGAACCCGAGTTAGACCCGAAAAAACACGTACGGTGCCACTTTCTGCCATCCAAAAGTGCTCTCAGCGGAAGCCTTTGGGTACACCTGAACTCCCTGGGGGAGCCTTTACGCAACCCCACACTCAACAGGACTCTGCGTCTTCACTCTTTCCTAACAACCCTAAACATAACCCTAACCGGAACAAGAAGCTCAACCCGAGTTAGACCCGAAAAAACACGTACGGTGCCACTTTCTGCCATCAAAAAGTGCTCTCAGCGGAAGCCTTTGGGTACACCTGAACTCCCTGGGGGAGCCTTTACGCAACCCCACACTCAACAGGACTCTGCGTCTTCACTCTTTCCTAACAACCCTAAACATAACCCTAACCGCAACAAGAAGCTGAACCCGAGTTAGACCCGAAAAAACACGTACGGTGCCACTTTCTGCCATCAAAAAGTGCTCTCAGCGGAAGCCTTTGGGTACACCTGAACTCCCTGGGGGAGCCTTTACGCAACCCCACACTCAACAGGACTCTGCGTCTTCACTCTTTCCTAACAACCCTAAACATAACCCTAACCGCAACAAGAAGCTGAACCCGAGTTAGACCCGAAAAAACACGTACGGTGCCACTTTCTGCCATCAAAAAGCGCTCTCAGCAGAAGCCTTTGGGTACACCTGAACTCCCTGGGGGAGCCTTTACGCAACCCCACACTCAACAGGACTCTGCGTCTTCACTCTTTCCTAACAACCCTAAACATAACCCTAACCGCAACAAGAAGCTGAACCCGAGTTAGACCCGAAAAAACACGTACGGTGCCACTTTCTGCCATCAAAAAGCGCTCTCAGCGGAAGCCTTTGGGTACACCTGAACTCCCTGGGGGAGCCTTTACGCAACCCCACACTCAACAGGACTCTGCGTCTTCACTCTTTCCTAACAACCCTAAACATAACCCTAACCGCAACAAGAAGCTGAACCCGAGTTAGACCCGAAAAAACACGTACGGTGCCACTTTCTGCCATCAAAAAGTGCTCTCAGCGGAAGCCTTTGGGTACACCTGACCTCCCTGGGGGAGCCTTTACGCAACCCCACACTCAACAGGACTCTGCGTCTTCACTCTTTCCTAACAACCCTAAACATAACCCTAACCGCAACAAGAAGCTCAACCCGAGTTAGACCCGAAAAAACACGTACGGTGCCACTTTCTGCCATCAAAAAGTGCTCTCAGCAGAAGCCTTTGGGTACACCTGACCTCCCTGGGGGAGCCTTTACGCAACCCCACACTCAACAGGACTCTGCGTCTTCACTCTTTCCTAACAACCCTAAACATAACCCTAACCGCAACAAGAAGCTGAACCCGAGTTAGACCCGAAAAAACACGTACGGTGCCACTTTCTGCCATCCAAAAGTGCTCTCAGCGGAAGCCTTTGGGTACACCTGAATTCCCTGGGGGAGCCTTTACGCAACCCCACACTCAACAGGACTCTGCGCCTTCACTCTTTCCTAACAACCCTAAACATAACCCTAACCGGAACAAGAAGCTCAACCCGAATTAGACCCGAAAAAACACGTACGGTGCCACTTTCTGCCATCAAAAAGTGCTCTCAGCGGAAGCCTTTGGGTACACCTGAACTCCCTGGGGGAGCCTTTACGCAACCCCACACTCAACAGGACTCTGCGTCTTCACTCTTTCCTAACAACCCTAAACGTAACCCTAACCGCAACAAGAAGCTGAACCCGAGTTAGACCCGAAAAAACACGTACGGTGCCACTTTCTGCCGTCAAAAAGTGCTCTCAGCGGAAGCCTTTGGGTACACCTGAACTCCCTGGGGGAGCCTTTACGCAACCCCACACTCAACAGGACTCTGCGTCTTCACTCTTTCCTAACAACCCTAAACATAACCCTAACCGGAACAAGAAGCTGAACCCGAGTTAGACCCGAAAAAACACGTACGGTGCCACTTTCTGCCATCAAAAAGTGCTCTCAGCGGAAGCCTTTGGGTACACCTGAACTCCCTGGGGGAGCCTTTACGCAACCCCACACTCAACAGGACTCTGCGTCTTCACTCTTTCCTAACAACCCTAAACATAACCCTAACCGCAACAAGAAGCTCAACCCGAGTTAGACCCGAAAAAACACGTACGGTGCCACTTTCTGCCATCAAAAAGTGCTCTCAGCGGAAGCCTTTGGGTACACCTGAACTCCCTGGGGGAGCCTTTACGCAACCCCTCACTCAACAGGACTCTGCGTCTTCACTCTTTCCTAACAACCCTAAACATAACCCTAACCGCAACAAGAAGCTCAACCCGAGTTAGACCCGAAAAAACACGTACGGTGCCACTTTCTGCCATCAAAAAGTGCTCTCAGCGGAAGCCTTTGGGTACACCTGAACTCCCTGGGGGAGCCTTTACGCAACCCCTCACTCAACAGGACTCTGCGTCTTCACTCTTTCCTAACAACCCTAAACATAACCCTAACCGCAACAAGAAGCTCAACCCGAGTTAGACCCGAAAAAACACGTACGGTGCCACTTTCTGCCATCAAAAAGTGCTCTCAGCGGAAGCCTTTGGGTACACCTGAACTCCCTGGGGGAGCCTTTACGCAACCCCACACTCAACAGGACTCTGCGTCTTCACTCTTTCCTAACAACCCTAAACATAACCCTAACCGCAACAAGAAGCTGAACCCGAGTTAGACCCGAAAAAACACGTACGGTGCCACTTTCTGCCATCAAAAAGTGCTCTCAGCGGAAGCCTTTGGGTACACCTGAACTCCCTGGGGGAGCCTTTACGCAACCCCACACTCAACAGGACTCTGTGTCTTCACTCTTTCCTAACAACCCTAAACATAACCCTAACCGCAACAAGAAGCTGAACCCGAGTTAGACCCGAAAAAACACGTACGGTGCCACTTTCTGCCATCAAAAAGTGCTCTCAGCGGAAGCCTTTGGGTACACCTGAACTCCCTGGGGGAGCCTTTACGCAACCCCACACTCAACAGGACTCTGCGTCTTCACTCTTTCCTAACAACCCTAAACATAACCCTAACCGCAACAAGAAGCTCAACCCGAGTTAGACCCGAAAAAACACGTACGGTGCCACTTTCTGCCATCAAAAAGTGCTCTCAGCGGAAGCCTTTGGGTACACCTGAACTCCCTGGGGGAGCCTTTACGCAACCCCACACTCAACAGGACTCTGCGTCTTCACTCTTTCCTAACAACCCTAAACATAACCCTAACCGCAACAAGAAGCTGAACCCGAGTTAGACCCGAAAAAACACGTACGGTGCCACTTTCTGCCATCAAAAAGTGCTCTCAGCGGAAGCCTTTGGGTACACCTGAACTCCCTGGGGGAGCCTTTACGCAACCCCACACTCAACAGGACTCTGCGTCTTCACTCTTTCCTAACAACCCTAAACATAACCCTAACCGCAACAAGAAGCTCAACCCGAGTTAGACCCGAAAAAACACGTACGGTGCCACTTTCTGCCGTCAAAAAGTGCTCTCAGCGGAAGCCTTTGGGTACACCTGAACTCCCTGGGGGAGCCTTTACGCAACCCCACACTCAACAGGACTCTGCGTCTTCACTCTTTCCTAACAACCCTAAACATAACCCTAACCGCAACAAGAAGCTGAACCCGAGTCAGACCCGAAAAAACACGTACGGTGCCACTTTCTGCCATCAAAAAGTGCTCTCAGTGGAAGCCTTTGGGTACACCTGAACTCCCTGGGGGAGCCTTTACGCAACCCCACACTCAACAGGACTCTGCGTCTTCACTCTTTCCTAACAACCCTAAACATAACCCTAACCGCAACAAGAAGCTGAACCCGAGTTAGACCCGAAAAAACACGTACGGTGCCACTTTCTGCCATCCAAAAGTGCTCTCAGCGGAAGCCTTTGGGTACACCTGAACTCCCTGGGGGAGCCTTTACGCAACCCCACACTCAACAGGACTCTGCGTCTTCACTCTTTCCTAACAACCCTAAACATAACCCTAACCGCAACAAGAAGCTGAACCCGAGTTAGACCCGAAAAAACACGTACGGTGCCACTTTCTGCCATCAAAAAGTGCTCTCAGCGGAAGCCTTTGGGTACACCTGAACTCCCTGGGGGAGCCTTTACGCAACCCCACACTCAACAGGACTCTGCGTCTTCACTCTTTCCTAACAACCCTAAACATAACCCTAACCGCAACAAGAAGCTGAACCCGAGTTAGACCCGAAAAAACACGTACGGTGCCACTTTCTGCCATCAAAAAGTGCTCTCAGCGGAAGCCTTTGGGTACACCTGAACTCCCTGGGGGAGCCTTTACGCAACCCCACACTCAACAGGACTCTGCGTCTTCACTCTTTCCTAACAACCCTAAACATAACCCTAACCGCAACAAGAAGCTCAACCCGAGTTAGACCCGAAAAAACACGTACGGTGCCACTTTCTGCCATCAAAAGTGCTCTCAGCGGAAGCCTTTGGGTACACCTGAATTCCCTGGGGGAGCCTTTACGCAACCCCACACTCAACAGGACTCTGCGCCTTCACTCTTTCCTAACAACCCTAAACATAACCCTAACCGGAACAAGAAGCTGAACCCGAGTTAGACCCGAAAAAACACGTACGGTGCCACTTTCTGCCATCAAAAAGTGCTCTCAGCGGAAGCCTTTCGGTATACCTGAACTCCCTGGAGGAGCCTTTACGTAACCCCACACTCAACAGGACTCTGCGTCTTCACTCTTTCCTAACAACCCTAAACATAACCCTAACCGCAACAAGAAGCTGAACCCGAGTTAGACCCGAAAAAACACGTACGGTGCCACTTTCTGCCGTCCAAAAGTGCTCTCAGCGGAAGCCTTTGGGTACACCTGAACTCCCTGGGGGAGCCTTTACGCAACCCCACACTCAACAGGACTCTGCGTCTTCACTCTTTCCTAACAACCCTAAACATAAGCCTAACCGCAACAAGAAGCTGAACCCGAGTTAGACCCGAAAAAACACGTACGGTGCCACTTTCTGCCATCAAAAAGTGCTCTCAGCGGAAGCCTTTGGGTACACCTGAACTCCCTGGGGGAGCCTTTACGCAACCCCACACTCAACAGGACTCTGCGTCTTCACTCTTTCCTAACAACCCTAAACATAAGCCTAACCGCAACAAGAAGCTGAACCCGAGTTAGACCCGAAAAAACACGTACGGTGCCACTTTCTGCCATCAAAAAGTGCTCTCAGCGGAAGCCCTTGGGTACACCTGAACTCCCTGGGGGAGCCTTTACGCAACCCCACACTCAACAGAACTCTGCGCCTTCAATATTTCCAAACAACTCTAACCCTAACCCTAACACTAAAACTAACACTGCCCCTAGAACTAAACCCTAACTAGAACCCTACACCTAACCCTAACTCTAGCCCTAAACACTAAACCTTAAACCCTAAACCCTGAACCCTAACCCTAACCCTAACCTTAAATCCTAACACTAAACCCTGACTCAAAACCCTAACCCTAACCCTAACCCTAACCCTAACCGTAACCCTAACCCTAAACCTAACCCTAACCCTAACCCTAACCCTAACCCTAACGCTAACCTCTAAGCCCTAACCCCTAACCTCTAACCGTAACCATAACCGTAACCCTAACCCTAACCCTATCCCTACCCAAACCCTAAACCCTAAACCCTAACCCTAACCCGAACCTAAACACTAACCCTAACCCTAGCCCTATCCCTAATCCTTAACCCTAAACCCGAATCCCTAAACCCTAAACGTAACACTAACCTTAACCCTAAACCCTAACCCTAGCCTGAACCCTAGCCCTAGACCTAACCATAACCCTAATCCAAACCCTAAACCTAACCCTAACCCTAACTCTAACCCTAGCGCTCACCCTAAACCTAACCCTATCCCTAACCCTTAAACTAACCCTAACCCTAACCCTAACCCTAACCCTAACCCTAACCATAAACCTAACCCTAACCCTAACACTAAGCCTAACCCTACGCCAAACTCTAAACCCTAACCCTAACCATACCCCTACCGCTAACCCTAACCCCTAACCCCTAACCCCTAATGCCTAACCACTAACCCTTAACCCCTAAACTCTAACCGTAACCATAACGCTAACCCTAACCCTAATCCTAACCCTAACCGAGCGGATCTAACCCTAACTCTAACCCTAACCCTAACCCTAACCCTAACCCTAACCCTAACCCTAACCCTAACCCTAACCCTAACCCTAACCCTAACCCTAACCCTAACCCTAACCCTAACCCTAACCCTAACCCTAACCCTAATGGCGGATCTAACCCTAACCATAACCCTAACCCTAACCCTAACCCTAACCCTAACCCTAACCCTAACCCTAACCCTAACCCTAACCCTAACCCTAACCCTAACCCTAACCCTAACCCCTAAACCCTAAACCCTAAACCCTAACCCCTAACCCCTAACCCCTAACCCTAACCCTTTCTGCCATCAAAAAGTGGTCTCAGCGGAAGCCTTTGGGTACACCTGAACTCCCTGGGGGAACCTTTACGCAACCGCACACTCAACAGGACTCTGCGTCTTCACTCTTTCCTAACAACCCTAAACATAACCCTAACCGCAACAAGAAGCTGAACCCGAGTTAGACACGAAAAAACACGTACGGAGCCACTTTCTGCCATCAAAAAGTGCTCTCAGCGGAAGCCTTTGGGTACACCTGAACTCCCTGGGGGAGCCTTTACGCAACCCCACACTCAACAGGACTCTGCGTCTTCACTCTTTCCTAACAACCCTAAACATAACCCTAACCGCAACAAGAAGCTGAACCCGAGTTAGACCCGAAAAAACACGTACGGTGCCACTTTCTGCCATCAAAAAGTGCTCTCAGCGGAAGCCTTTGGGTACACCTGAACTCCCTGGGGGAGCCTTTACGCAACCCCACACTCAACAGGACTCTGCGTCTTCACTCTTTCCTAACAACCCTAAACATAACCCTAACCGCAACAAGAAGCTGAACCCGAGTTAGACCCGAAAAAACACGTACGGTGCCACTTTCTGCCATCAAAAAGTGCTCTCAGCGGAAGCCTTTGGGTACACCTGAACTCCCTGGGGGAGCCTTTACGCAACCCCACACTCAACAGGACTCTGCGTCTTCACTCTTTCCTAACAACCCTAAACATAACCCTAACCGCAACAAGAAGCTCAACCCGAGTTAGACCCGAAAAAACACGTACGGTGCCACTTTCTGCCATCAAAAGTGCTCTCAGCGGAAGCCTTTGGGTACACCTGAATTCCCTGGGGGAGCCTTTACGCAACCCCACACTCAACAGGACTCTGCGCCTTCACTCTTTCCTAACAACCCTAAACATAACCCTAACCGGAACAAGAAGCTGAACCCGAGTTAGACCCGAAAAAACACGTACGGTGCCACTTTCTGCCATCAAAAAGTGCTCTCAGCGGAAGCCTTTCGGTATACCTGAACTCCCTGGAGGAGCCTTTACGTAACCCCACACTCAACAGGACTCTGCGTCTTCACTCTTTCCTAACAACCCTAAACATAACCCTAACCGCAACAAGAAGCTGAACCCGAGTTAGACCCGAAAAAACACGTACGGTGCCACTTTCTGCCGTCCAAAAGTGCTCTCAGCGGAAGCCTTTGGGTACACCTGAACTCCCTGGGGGAGCCTTTACGCAACCCCACACTCAACAGGACTCTGCGTCTTCACTCTTTCCTAACAACCCTAAACATAAGCCTAACCGCAACAAGAAGCTGAACCCGAGTTAGACCCGAAAAAACACGTACGGTGCCACTTTCTGCCATCAAAAAGTGCTCTCAGCGGAAGCCTTTGGGTACACCTGAACTCCCTGGGGGAGCCTTTACGCAACCCCACACTCAACAGGACTCTGCGTCTTCACTCTTTCCTAACAACCCTAAACATAAGCCTAACCGCAACAAGAAGCTGAACCCGAGTTAGACCCGAAAAAACACGTACGGTGCCACTTTCTGCCATCAAAAAGTGCTCTCAGCGGAAGCCCTTGGGTACACCTGAACTCCCTGGGGGAGCCTTTACGCAACCCCACACTCAACAGAACTCTGCGCCTTCAATATTTCCAAACAACTCTAACCCTAACCCTAACACTAAAACTAACACTGCCCCTAGAACTAAACCCTAACAAGAACCCTACACCTAACCCTAACTCTAGCCCTAAACACTAAACCTTAAACCCTAAACCCTGAACCCTAACCCTAACCTTAAATCCTAACACTAAACCCTGACTCAAAACCCTAACCCTAACCCTAACCCTAACCCTAACCGTAACCCTAACCCTAAACCTAACCCTAACCCTAACCCTAACCCTAACCCTAACGCTAACCTCTAAGCCCTAACCCCTAACCTCTAACCGTAACCATAACCGTAACCCTAACCCTAACCCTATCCCTACCCAAACCCTAAACCCTAAACCCTAACCCTAACCCGAACCTAAACACTAACCCTAACCCTAGCCCTATCCCTAATCCTTAACCCTAAACCCGAATCCCTAAACCCTAAACGTAACACTAACCTTAACCCTAAACCCTAACCCTAGCCTGAACCCTAGCCCTAGACCTAACCATAACCCTAATCCAAACCCTAAACCTAACCCTAACCCTAACTCTAACCCTAGCGCTCACCCTAAACCTAACCCTATCCCTAACCCTTAAACTAACCCTAACCCTAACCCTAACCCTAACCCTAACCCTAACCATAAACCTAACCCTAACCCTAACACTAAGCCTAACCCTACGCCAAACTCTAAACCCTAACCCTAACCATACCCCTACCGCTAACCCTAACCCCTAACCCCTAACCCCTAATGCCTAACCACTAACCCTTAACCCCTAAACTCTAACCGTAACCATAACGCTAACCCTAACCCTAATCCTAACCCTAACCGAGCGGATCTAACCCTAACTCTAACCCTAACCCTAACCCTAACCCTAACCCTAACCCTAACCCTAACCCTAACCCTAACCCTAACCCTAACCCTAACCCTAACCCTAACCCTAACCCTAACCCTAACCCTAACCCTAACCCTAATGGCGGATCTAACCCTAACCATAACCCTAACCCTAACCCTAACCCTAACCCTAACCCTAACCCTAACCCTAACCCTAACCCTAACCCTAACCCTAACCCTAACCCTAACCCTAACCCTAACCCTAACCCTAACCCTAACCCTAACCCCTAAACCCTAAACCCTAAACCCTAACCCCTAACCCCTAACCCCTAACCCTAACCCTTTCTGCCATCAAGAAGTGGTCTCAGCGGAAGCCTTTGGGTACACCTGAACTCCCTGGGGGAACCTTTACGCAACCGCACACTCAACAGGACTCTGCGTCTTCACTCTTTCCTAACAACCCTAAACATAACCCTAACCGCAACAAGAAGCTGAACCCGAGTTAGACACGAAAAAACACGTACGGAGCCACTTTCTGCCATCAAAAAGTGCTCTCAGCGGAAGCCTTTGGGTACACCTGAACTCCCTGGGGGAGCCTTTACGCAACCCCACACTCAACAGGACTCTGCGTCTTCACTCTTTCCTAACAACCCTAAACATAACCCTAACCGCAACAAGAAGCTGAACCCGAGTCAGACCCGAAAAAACACGTACGGTGCCACTTTCTGCCATCAAAAAGTGCTCTCAGCGGAAGCCTTTGGGTACACCTGAACTCCCTGGGGGAGCCTTTACGCAACCCCACACTCAACAGGACTCTGCGTCTTCACTCTTTCCTAACAACCCTAAACATAACCCTAACCGCAACAAGAAGCTCAACCCGAGTTAGACCCGAAAAAACACGTACAGTGCCACTTTCTGCCATCAAAAAGTGCTCTCAGCGGAAGCCTTTGGGTACACCTGAACTCCCTGGGGGAGCCTTTACGCAACCCCACACTCAACAGGACTCTGCGTCTTCACTCTTTCCTAACAACCCTAAACATAACCCTAACCGCAACAAGAAGCTGAACCCGAGTTAGACCCGAAAAAACACGTACGGTGCCACTTTCTGCCATCAAAAAGTGCTCTCAGCGGAAGCCTTTGGGTACACCTGAACTCCCTGGGGGAACCTTTACGCAACCGCACACTCAACAGGACTCTGCGTCTTCACTCTTTCCTAACAACCCTAAGCATAACCCTAACCGCAACAAGAAGCTGAACCCGAGTTAGACCCGAAAAAACACGTACGGAGCCACTTTCTGCCATCAAAAAGTGCTCTCAGCGGAAGCCTTTGGGTACACCTGAACTCCCTGGGGGAGCCTTTACGCAACCCCACACTCAACAGGACTCTGCGTCTTCACTCTTTCCTAACAACCCTAAACATAACCCTAACCGCAACAAGAAGCTGAACCCGAGTCAGACCCGAAAAAACACGTACGGTGCCACTTTCTGCCATCAAAAAGTGCTCTCAGCGGAAGCCTTTGGGTACACCTGAACTCCCTGGGGGAGCCTTTACGCAACCCCACACTCAACAGGACTCTGTGTCTTCACTCTTTCCTAACAACCCTAAACATAACCCTAACCGCAACAAGAAGCTCAACCCGAGTTAGACCCGAAAAAACACGTACGGTGCCACTTTCTGCCATCCAAAAGTGCTCTCAGCGGAAGCCTTTGGGTACACCTGAACTCCCTGGGGGAGCCTTTACGCAACCCCACACTCAACAGGACTCTGCGTCTTCACTCTTTCCTAACAACCCTAAACATAACCCTAACCGCAACAAGAAGCTGAACCCGAGTCAGACCCGAAAAAACACGTACGGTGCCACTTTCTGCCATCAAAAAGTGCTCTCAGCGGAAGCCTTTGGGTACACCTGAACTCCCTGGGGGAGCCTTTACGCAACCCCACACTCAACAGGACTCTGCGTCTTCACTCTTTCCTAACAACCCTAAACATAACCCTAACCGCAACAAGAAGCTCAACCCGAGTTAGACCCGAAAAAACACGTACAGTGCCACTTTCTGCCATCAAAAAGTGCTCTCAGCGGAAGCCTTTGGGTACACCTGAACTCCCTGGGGGAGCCTTTACGCAACCCCACACTCAACAGGACTCTGCGTCTTCACTCTTTCCTAACAACCCTAAACATAACCCTAACCGCAACAAGAAGCTGAACCCGAGTTAGACCCGAAAAAACACGTACGGTGCCACTTTCTGCCATCAAAAAGTGCTCTCAGCGGAAGCCTTTGGGTACACCTGAACTCCCTGGGGGAACCTTTACGCAACCGCACACTCAACAGGACTCTGCGTCTTCACTCTTTCCTAACAACCCTAAGCATAACCCTAACCGCAACAAGAAGCTGAACCCGAGTTAGACCCGAAAAAACACGTACGGAGCCACTTTCTGCCATCAAAAAGTGCTCTCAGCGGAAGCCTTTGGGTACACCTGAACTCCCTGGGGGAGCCTTTACGCAACCCCACACTCAACAGGACTCTGCGTCTTCACTCTTTCCTAACAACCCTAAACATAACCCTAACCGCAACAAGAAGCTGAACCCGAGTCAGACCCGAAAAAACACGTACGGTGCCACTTTCTGCCATCAAAAAGTGCTCTCAGCGGAAGCCTTTGGGTACACCTGAACTCCCTGGGGGAGCCTTTACGCAACCCCACACTCAACAGGACTCTGTGTCTTCACTCTTTCCTAACAACCCTAAACATAACCCTAACCGCAACAAGAAGCTCAACCCGAGTTAGACCCGAAAAAACACGTACGGTGCCACTTTCTGCCATCCAAAAGTGCTCTCAGCGGAAGCCTTTGGGTACACCTGAACTCCCTGGGGGAGCCTTTACGCAACCCCACACTCAACAGGACTCTGCGTCTTCACTCTTTCCTAACAACCCTAAACATAACCCTAACCGCAACAAGAAGCTCAACCCGAGTTAGACCCGAAAAAACACGTACGGTGCCACTTTCTGCCATCAAAAAGTGCTCTCAGCGGAAGCCTTTGGGTACACCTGAATTCCCTGGGGGAGCCTTTACGCAACCCCACACTCAACAGGACTCTGCGTCTTCACTCTTTCCTAACAACCCTAAACATAACCCTAACTGCAACAAGAAGCTGAACCCGAGTTAGACCCGAAAAAACACGTACGGTGCCACTTTCTGCCATCAAAAAGTGTTCTCAGCGGAACCTTTGGGTACACCTGAACTCCCTGGGGGAGCCTTTACGCAACCCCTCACTCAACAGGACTCTGCGTCTTCACTCTTTCCTCACAACCCTAAACATAACCCTAACCGCAACAAGAAGCTGAACCCGAGTTAGACCCGAAAAAACACGTACGGTGCCACTTTCTGCCATCAAAAAGTGCTCTCAGCGGAAGCCTTTGGGTACACCTGAACTCCCTGGGGGAGCCTTTACGCAACCCCACACTCAACAGGACTCTGCGTCTTCACTCTTTCCTAACAACCCTAAACATAACCCTAACCGCAACAAGAAGCTCAACCCAAGTTAGACCCGAAAAAACACGTACGGTGCCACTTTCTGCCATCAAAAAGTGCTCTCAGCGGAAGCCTTTGGGTACACCTGAACTCCCTGGGGGAGCCTTTACGCAACCCCACACTCAACAGGACTCTGCGTCTTCACTCTTTCCTAACAACCCTAAACATAACCCTAACCGCAACAAGAAGCTGAACCCGAGTTAGACCCGAAAAAACACGTACGGTGCCACTTTCTGCCATCAAAAAGTGCTCTCAGCGGAAGCCTTTGGGTACACCTGAACTCCCTGGGGGAGCCTTTACGCAACCCCACACTCAACAGGACTCTGCGTCTTCACTCTTTCCTAACAACCCTAAACATAACCCTAACCGCAACAAGAAGCTGAACCCGAGTTAGACCCGAAAAAACACGTACGGTGCCACTTTCTGCCATCAAAAAGTGCTCTCAGCGGAAGCCTTTGGGTACACCTGAACTCCCTGGGGGAGCCTTTACGCAACCCCACACTCAACAGGACTCTGCGTCTTCACTCTTTCCTAACAACCCTAAACATAACCCTAACCGCAACAAGAAGCTCAACCCGAGTTAGACCCGAAAAAACACGTACGGTGCCACTTTCTGCCATCAAAAAGTGCTCTCAGCGGAAGCCTTTGGGTACACCTGAACTCCCTGGGGGAGCCTTTACGCAACCCCACACTCAACAGGACTCTGCGTCTTCACTCTTTCCTAACAACCCTAAACATAACCCTAACCGCAACAAGAAGCTGAACCCGAGTTAGACCCGAAAAAACACGTACGGTGCCACTTTCTGCCATCAAAAAGTGCTCTCAGCGGAAGCCTTTGGGTACACCTGAACTCCCTGGGGGAGCCTTTACGCAACCCCACACTCAACAGGACTCTGCGTCTTCACTCTTTCCTAACAACCCTAAACATAAGCCTAACCGCAACAAGAAGCTGAACCCGAGTTAGACCCGAAAAAACACGTACGGTGCCACTTTCTGCCATCAAAAAGTGCTCTCAGCGGAAGCCTTTGGGTACACCTGAACTCCCTGGGGGAGCCTTTACGCAACCCCACACTCAACAGAACTCTGCGTCTTCACTCTTTCCTAACAACCCTAAACATAACCCTAACCGCAACAAGAAGCTGAACCCGAGTTAGACCCGAAAAAACACGTACGGTGCCACTTTCTGCCATCAAAAAGTGCTCTCAGCGGAAGCCTTTGGGTACACCTGAACTCCCTGGGGGAGCCTTTACGCAACCCCACACTCAACAGGACTCTGCGTCTTCACTCTTTCCTAACAACCCTAAACATAACCCTAACCGCAACAAGAAGCTCAACCCGAGTTAGACCCGAAAAAACACGTACGGTGCCACTTTCTGCCATCAAAAAGTGCTCTCAGCGGAAGCCTTTGGGTACACCTGAACTCCCTGGGGGAGCCTTTACGCAACCCCACACTCAACAGGACTCTGCGTCTTCACTCTTTCCTAACAACCCTAAACATAACCCTAACCGCAACAAGAAGCTGAACCCGAGTTAGACCCGAAAAAACACGTACGGTGCCACTTTCTGCCATCAAAAAGTGCTCTCAGCGGAAGCCTTTGGGTACACCTGAACTCCCTGGGGGAGCCTTTACGCAACCCCACACTCAACAGGACTCTGCGTCTTCACTCTTTCCTAACAACCCTAAACATAACCCTAACCGCAACAAAAAGCTGAACCTGAGTTAGACCCGAAAAACACGTACGGTGCCACTTTCTGCCATCAAAAATTGCTCTCAGCGGAAGCCTTTGGGTACACCTGAACTCCCTGGGGGAGCCTTTACGCAACCCCACACTCAACAGGACTCTGCGTCTTCACTCTTTCCTAACAACCCTAAACATAAGCCTAACCGCAACAAGAAGCTGAACCCGAGTTAGACCCGAAAAAACACGTACGGTGCCACTTTCTGCCATCAAAAAGTGCTCTCAGCGGAAGCCTTTGGGTACACCTGAACTCCCTGGGGGAGCCTTTACGCAACCCCACACTCAACAGGACTCTGCGTCTTCACTCTTTCCTAACAACCCTAAACATAACCCTAACCGCAACAAGAAGCTGAACCCGAGTTAGACCCGAAAAAACACGTACGGTGCCACTTTCTGCCATCAAAAAGTGCTCTCAGCGGAAGCCTTTGGGTACACCTGAACTCCCTGGGGGAGCCTTTACGCAACCCCACACTCAGCAGGACTCTGCGTCTTCACTCTTTCCTAACAAACCTAAACATAACCCTAACCGCAACAAGAAGCTGAACCCGAGTTAGACCCGAAAAAACACGTACGGTGCCACTTTCTGCCATCAAAAAGTGCTCTCAGCGGAAGCCTTTGGGTACACCTGAACTCCCTGGGGGAGCCTTTACGCAACCCCACACTCAACAGGACTCTGCGTCTTCACTCTTTCCTAACAACCCTAAACATAACCCTAACCGCAACAAGAAGCTCAACCCGAGTTAGACCCGAAAAAACACGTACGGTGCCACTTTCTGCCATCAAAAAGTGCTCTCAGCGGAAGCCTTTGGGTACACCTTAACTCCCTGGGGGAGCCTTTACGCAACCCCACACTCAACAGGACTCTGCGTCTTCACTCTTTCCTAACAACCCTAAACATAACCCTAACCGGAACAAAAAGCTGAACCTGAGTTAGACCCGAAAAACACGTACGGTGCCACTTTCTGCCATCAAAAAGTGCTCTCAGCGGAAGCCTTTGGGTACACCTGAACTCCCTGGGGGAGCCTTTACGCAACCCCACACTCAACAGGACTCTGCGTCTTCACTCTTTCCTAACAACCCTAAACATAACCCTAACCGCAACAAGAAGCTGAACCCGAGTTAGACCCGAAAAAACACGTACGGTGCCACTTTCTGCCATCAAAAAGTGCTCTCAGCGGAAGCCTTTGGGTACACCTGAACTCCCTGGGGGAGCCTTTACGCAACCCCACACTCAACAGGACTCTGCGTCTTCACTCTTTCCTAACAACCCTAAACATAACCCTAACCGCAACAAGAAGCTGAACCCGAGTTAGACCCGAAAAAACACGTACGGTGCCACTTTCTGCCATCCAAAAGTGCTCTCAGCGGAAGCCTTTGGGTACACCTGAACTCCCTGGGGGAGCCTTTACGCAACCCCACACTCAACAGGACTCTGCGTCTTCACTCTTTCCTAACAACCCTAAACATAAGCCTAACCGCAACAAGAAGCTGAACCCGAGTTAGACCCGAAAAAACACGTACGGTGCCACTTTCTGCCACCAAAAAGTGCTCTCAGCGGAAGCCTTTGGGTACACCTGAACTCCCTGGGGGAGCCTTTACGCAACCCCACACTCAACAGGACTCTGCGTCTTCACTCTTTCCTAACAACCCTAAACATAACCCTAACCGCAACAAGAAGCTGAACCCGAGTTAGACCCGAAAAAACACGTACGGTGCCACTTTCTGCCATCAAAAAGTGCTCTCAGCGGAAGCCTTTGGGTACACCTGAACTCCCTGGGGGAGCCTTTACGCAACCCCACACTCAACAGGACTCTGCGTCTTCACTCTTTCCTAACAAACCTAAACATAACCCTAACCGCAACAAGAAGCTGAACCCGAGTTAGACCTGAAAAAACACGTATGGTGCCACTTTCTGCCATCAAAAAGTGCTCTCAGCGGAAGCCTTTGGGTACACCTGACCTCCCTGGGGGAGCCTTTACGCAACCCCACACTCAACAGGACTCTGCGTCTTCACTCTTTCCTAACAACCCTAAACATAACCCTAACCGCAACCTAGAAGCTGAACCCGAGTTAGACCCGAAAAAACACGTACGGTGCCACTTTCTGCCATCCAAAAGTGCTCTCAGCGGAAGCCTTTGGGTACACCTGAACTCCCTGGGGGAGCCTTTACGCAACCCCACACTCAACAGGACTCTGCGTCTTCACTCTTTCCTAACAACCCTAAACATAACCCTAACCGCAACAAGAAGCTGAACCCGAGTTAGACCCGAAAAAACATGTACGGTGCCACTTTCTGCCATCAAAAAGTGCTCTCAGCGGAAGCCTTTGGGTACACCTGAACTCCCTGGGGGAGCCTTTACGCAACCCCACACTCAACAGGACTCTGCGTCTTCACTGTTTCCTAACAACCCTAAACATAACCCTAACCGCAACAAGAAGCTGAACCCGAGTTAGACCCGAAAAAACATGTACGGTGCCACTTTCTGCCATCAAAAAGTGCTCTCAGCGGAAGCCTTTGGGTACACCTGAACTCCCTGGGGGAGCCTTTACGCAACCCCACACTCAACAGGACTCTGCGTCTTCACTCTTTCCTAACAACCCTAAACATAACCCTAACCGCAACAAGAAGCTGAACCCGAGTTAGACCCGAAAAAACACGTACGGTGCCACTTTCTGCCATCAAAAAGTGCTCTCAGCGGAAGCCTTTGGGTACACCTGAACTCCCTGGGGGAGCCTTTACGCAACCCCACACTCAACAGGACTCTGCGTCTTCACTCTTTCCTAACAACCCTAAACATAAGCCTAACCGGAACAAGAAGCTGAACCCGAGTTAGACCCGAAAAAACACGTACGGTGCCACTTTCTGCCATCAAAAAGTGCTCTCAGCGGAAGCCTTTGGGTACACCTGAACTCCCTGGAGGAGCCTTGACGCAACCCCACACTCAACAGGACTCTGCGTCTTCACTCTTTCCTAACAACCCTAAACATAACCCTAACCGCAACAAGAAGCTGAACCCGAGTTAGACCCGAAAAAACACGTACGGTGCCACTTTCTGCCATCAAAAAGTGCTCTCAGCGGAAGCCTTTGGGTACACCTGAACTCCCTGGGGGAGCCTTTACGCAACCCCACACTCAACAGGACTCTGTGTCTTCACTCTTTCCTAACAACCCTAAACATAACCCTAACCGCAACAAGAAGCTGAACCCGAGTTAGACCCGAAAAAACACGTACGGTGCCACTTTCTGCCATCCAAAAGTGCTCTCAGCGGAAGCCTTTGGGTACACCTGAACTCCCTGGGGGAGCCTTTACGCAACCCCACACTCAACAGGACTCTGCGTCTTCACTCTTTCCTAACAACCCTAAACATAACGCTAACCGCAACAAGAAGCTCAACCCGAGTTAGACCCGAAAAAACACGTACGGTGCCACTTTCTGCCATCAAAAATTGCTCTCAGCGGAAGCCTTTGGGTACACCTGAACTCCCTGGGGGAGCCTTTACGCAACCCCACACTCAACAGGACTCTGCGTCTTCACTCTTTCCTAACAACCGTAAACATAACCCTAACCGCAACAAGAAGCTCAACCCGAGTTAGACCCGAAAAAACACGTACGGTGCCACTTTCTGCCATCAAAAAGTGCTCTCAGCGGAAGCCTTTGGGTACACCTGAACTCCCTGGGGGAGCCTTTACGCAACCCCACACTCAACAGGACTCTGCGTCTTCACTCTTTCCTAACAACCCTAAACATAAGCCTAACCGCAACAAGAAGCTGAACCCGAGTTAGACCCGAAAAAACACGTACGGTGCCACTTTCTGCCATCAAAAAGTGCTCTCAGCGGAAGCCTTTGGGTACACCTGAACTCCCTGGGGGAGCCTTTACGCAACCCCACACTCAACAGGACTCTGCGTCTTCACTCTTTCCTAACAACCCTAAACATAACCCTAACCGCAACAAGAAGCTGAACCCGAGTTAGACCCGAAAAAACACGTACGGTGCCACTTTCTGCCATCAAAAAGTGCTCTCAGCGGAAGCCTTTGGGTACACCTGAACTCCCTGGGGGAGCCTTTACGCAACCCCACACTCAGCAGGACTCTGCGTCTTCACTCTTTCCTAACAACCCTAAACATAACCCTAACCGCAACAAGAAGCTCAACCCGAGTTAGACCCGAAAAAACACGTACGGTGCCACTTTCTGCCATCAAAAAGTGCTCTCAGCGGAAGCCTTTGGGTACACCTGAACTCCCTGGGGGAGCCTTTACGCAACCCCACACTCAGCAGGACTCTGCGTCTTCACTCTTTCCTAACAAACCTAAACATAACCCTAACCGCAACAAGAAGCTGAACCCGAGTTAGACCCGAAAAAACACGTACGGTGCCACTTTCTGCCATCAAAAAGTGCTCTCAGCGGAAGCCTTTGGGTACACCTGACCTCCCTGGGGGAGCCTTTACGCAAGCCCACACTCAACAGGACTCTGCGTCTTCACTCTTTCCTAACAACCCTAAACATAACCCTAACCGCAACAAGAAGCTGAACCCGAGTTAGACCCGAAAAAACACGTACGGTGCCACTTTCTGCCATCCAAAAGTGCTCTCAGCGGAAGCCTTTGGGTACACCTGAACTCCCTGGGGGAGCCTTTACGCAACCCCACACTCAACAGGACTCTGCGTCTTCACTCTTTCCTAACAACCCTAAACATAACCCTAACCGCAACAAGAAGCTGAACCCGAGTTAGACCCGAAAAAACACGTACGGTGCCACTTTCTGCCATCAAAAAGTGCTCTCAGCGGAAGCCTTTGGGTACACCTGAACTCCCTGGGGGAGCCTTTACGCAACCCCACACTCAACAGGACTCTGCGTCTTCACTGTTTCCTAACAACCCTAAACATAACCCTAACCGCAACAAGAAGCTGAACCCGAGTTAGACCCGAAAAAACATGTACGGTGCCACTTTTTGCCATCAAAAAGTGCTCTCAGCGGAAGCCTTTGGGTACACCTGAACTCCCTGGGGGAGCCTTTACGCAACCCCACACTCAACAGGACTCTGCGTCTTCACTCTTTCCTAACAACCCTAAACATAACCCTAACCGCAACAAAAAGCTGAACCCGAGTTAGACCCGAAAAAACACGTACGGTGCCACTTTCTGCCATCCAAAAGTGCTCTCAGCGGAAGCCTTTGGGTACACCTGAACTCCCTGGGGGAGCCTTTACGCAACCCCACACTCAACAGGACTCTGCGTCTTCACTCTTTCCTAACAACCCTAAACATAACCCTAACCGCAACAAGAAGCTGAACCCGAGTTAGTCCCGAAAAACACGTACGGTGCCACTTTCTGCCATCAAAAAGTGCTCTCAGCGGAAGCCTTTGGGTACACCTGAACTCCCTGGGGGAGCCTTTACGCAACCCCACACTCAACAGGACTCTGCGTCTTCACTCTTTCCTAACAACCCTAAACATAACCCTAACCGCAACAAGAAGCTGAACCCGAGTTAGACCCGAAAAAACACGTACGGTGCCACTTTCTGCCATCAAAAAGTGCTCTCAGCGGAAGCCTTTGGGTACACCTGAACTCCCTGGGGGAACCTTTACGGAACCCCACACTCAACAGGACTCTGTGTCTTCACTCTTTCCTAACAACCCTAAACATAACCCTAACCGCAACAAGAAGCTGAACCCGAGTTAGACCCGAAAAAACACGTACGGTGCCACTTTCTGCCATCCAAAAGTGCTCTCAGCGGAAGCCTTTGGGTACACCTGAACTCCCTGGGGGAGCCTTTACGCAACCCCACACTCAACAGGACTCTGCGTCTTCACTCTTTCCTAACAACCCTAAACATAACCCTAACCGCAACAAGAAGCTGAACCCGAGTTAGACCCGAAAAAACATGTACGGTGCCACTTTCTGCCATCAAAAAGTGCTCTCAGCGGAAGCCTTTGGGTACACCTGAACTCCCTGGGGGAGCCTTTACGCAACCCCACACTCAACAGGACTCTGCGTCTTCACTGTTTCCTAACAACCCTAAACATAACCCTAACCGCAACAAGAAGCTGAACCCGAGTTAGACCCGAAAAAACATGTACGGTGCCACTTTCTGCCATCAAAAAGTGCTCTCAGCGGAAGCCTTTGGGTACACCTGAACTCCCTGGGGGAGCCTTTACGCAACCCCACACTCAACAGGACTCTGCGTCTTCACTCTTTCCTAACAACCCTAAACATAACCCTAACCGCAACAAGAAGCTGAACCCGAGTTAGACCCGAAAAAACACGTACGGTGCCACTTTCTGCCATCAAAAAGTGCTCTCAGCGGAAGCCTTTGGGTACACCTGAACTCCCTGGGGGAGCCTTTACGCAACCCCACACTCAACAGGACTCTGCGTCTTCACTCTTTCCTAACAACCCTAAACATAAGCCTAACCGGAACAAGAAGCTGAACCCGAGTTAGACCCGAAAAAACACGTACGGTGCCACTTTCTGCCATCAAAAAGTGCTCTCAGCGGAAGCCTTTGGGTACACCTGAACTCCCTGGAGGAGCCTTGACGCAACCCCACACTCAACAGGACTCTGCGTCTTCACTCTTTCCTAACAACCCTAAACATAACCCTAACCGCAACAAGAAGCTGAACCCAAGTTAGACCCGAAAAAACACGTACGGTGCCACTTTCTGCCATCAAAAAGTGCTCTCAGCGGAAGCCTTTGGGTACACCTGAACTCCCTGGGGGAGCCTTTACGCAACCCCACACTCAACAGGACTCTGCGTCTTCACTCTTTCCTAACAACCCTAAACATAACCCTAACCGCAACAAGAAGCTGAACCCGAGTTAGACCCGAAAAAACACGTACGGTGCCACTTTCTGCCATCAAAAAGTGCTCTCAGCGGAAGCCTTTGGGTACACCTGACCTCCCTGGGGGAGCCTTTACGCAACCCCACACTCAACAGGACTCTGCGTCTTCACTCTTTCCTAACAACCCTAAACATAACCCTAACCGCAACAAGAAGCTGAACCCGAGTTAGACCCGAAAAAACCACGTACGGTGCCACTTTCTGCCATCAAAAAGTGCTCTCAGCGGAAGCCTTTGGGTACACCTGAACTCCCTGGGGGAGCCTTTACGCAACCCCACACTCAACAGGACTCTGCGTCTTCACTCTTTCCTAACAACCCTAAACATAACCCTAACCGCAACAAGAAGCTGAACCCGAGTTAGACCCGAAAAAACACGTACGGTGCCACTTTCTGCCATCAAAAAGTGCTCTCAGCGGAAGCCTTTGGGTACACCTGAACTCCCTGGGGGAGCCTTTACGCAACCCCACACTCAACAGGACTCTGCGTCTTCACTGTTTCCTAACAACCCTAAACATAACCCTAACCGCAACAAGAAGCTGAACCCGAGTTAGACCCGAAAAAACATGTACGGTGCCACTTTTTGCCATCAAAAAGTGCTCTCAGCGGAAGCCTTTGGGTACACCTGAACTCCCTGGGGGAGCCTTTACGCAACCCCACACTCAACAGGACTCTGCGTCTTCACTCTTTCCTAACAACCCTAAACATAACCCTAACCGCAACAAGAAGCTGAACCCGAGTTAGACCCGAAAAAACACGTACGGTGCCACTTTCTGCCATCCAAAAGTGCTCTCAGCGGAAGCCTTTGGGTACACCTGAACTCCCTGGGGGAGCCTTTACGCAACCCCACACTCAACAGGACTCTGCGTCTTCACTCTTTCCTAACAACCCTAAACATAACCCTAACCGCAACAAGAAGCTGAACCCGAGTTAGTCCCGAAAAAACACGTACGGTGCCACTTTCTGCCATCAAAAAGTGCTCTCAGCGGAAGCCTTTGGGTACACCTGAACTCCCTGGAGGAGCCTTTACGCAACCCCACACTCAACAGGACTCTGCGTCTTCACTCTTTCCTAACAACCCTAAACATAACCCTAACCGCAACAAGAAGCTGAACCCGAGTTAGACCCGAAAAAACACGTACGGTGCCACTTTCTGCCATCAAAAAGTGCTCTCAGCGGAAGCCTTTGGGTACACCTGAACTCCCTGGGGGAGCCTTTACGCAACCCCACACTCAACAGGACTCTGTGTCTTCACTCTTTCCTAACAACCCTAAACATAACCCTAACCGCAACAAGAAGCTGAACCCGAGTTAGACCCGAAAAAACACGTACGGTGCCACTTTCTGCCATCCAAAAGTGCTCTCAGCGGAAGCCTTTGGGTACACCTGAACTCCCTGGGGGAGCCTTTACGCAACCCCACACTCAACAGGACTCTGCGTCTTCACTCTTTCCTAACAACCCTAAACATAACCCTAACCGCAACAAGAAGCTCAACCCGAGTTAGACCCGAAAAAACATGTACGGTGCCACTTTCTGCCATCAAAAAGTGCTCTCAGCGGAAGCCTTTGGGTACACCTGAACTCCCTGGGGGAGCCTTTACGCAACCCCACACTCAACAGGACTCTGCGTCTTCACTGTTTCCTAACAACCCTAAACATAACCCTAACCGCAACAAGAAGCTGAACCCGAGTTAGACCCGAAAAAACATGTACGGTGCCACTTTCTGCCATCAAAAAGTGCTCTCAGCGGAAGCCTTTGGGTACACCTGAACTCCCTGGGGGAGCCTTTACGCAACCCCACACTCAACAGGACTCTGCGTCTTCACTCTTTCCTAACAACCCTAAACATAACCCTAACCGCAACAAGAAGCTGAACCCGAGTTAGACCCGAAAAAACACGTACGGTGCCACTTTCTGCCATCAAAAAGTGCTCTCAGCGGAAGCCTTTGGGTACACCTGAACTCCCTGGGGGAGCCTTTACGCAACCCCACACTCAACAGGACTCTGCGTCTTCACTCTTTCCTAACAACCCTAAACATAAGCCTAACCGGAACAAGAAGCTCAACCCGAGTTAGACCCGAAAAAACACGTACGGTGCCACTTTCTGCCATCAAAAAGTGCTCTCAGCGGAAGCCTTTGGGTACACCTGAACTCCCTGGAGGAGCCTTGACGCAACCCCACACTCAACAGGACTCTGCGTCTTCACTCTTTCCTAACAACCCTAAACATAACCCTAACCGCAACAAGAAGCTGAACCCGAGTTAGACCCGAAAAAACACGTACGGTGCCACTTTCTGCCATCAAAAAGTGCTCTCAGCGGAAGCCTTTGGGTACACCTGAACTCCCTGGGGGAGCCTTTACGCAACCCCACACTCAACAGGACTCTGTGTCTTCACTCTTTCCTAACAACCCTAAACATAACCCTAACCGCAACAAGAAGCTGAACCCGAGTTAGACCCGAAAAAACACGTACGGTGCCACTTTCTGCCATCCAAAAGTGCTCTCAGCGGAAGCCTTTGGGTACACCTGAACTCCCTGGGGGAGCCTTTACGCAACCCCACACTCAACAGGACTCTGCGTCTTCACTCTTTCCTAACAACCCTAAACATAACGCTAACCGCAACAAGAAGCTGAACCCGAGTTAGACCCGAAAAAACACGTACGGTGCCACTTTCTGCCATCAAAAATTGCTCTCAGCGGAAGCCTTTGGGTACACCTGAACTCCCTGGGGGAGCCTTTACGCAACCCCACACTCAACAGGACTCTGCGTCTTCACTCTTTCCTAACAACCCTAAACATAACCCTAACCGCAACAAGAAGCTCAACCCGAGTTAGACCCGAAAAAACACGTACGGTGCCACTTTCTGCCATCAAAAAGTGCTCTCAGCGGAAGCCTTTGGGTACACCTGAACTCCCTGGGGGAGCCTTTACGCAACCCCACACTCAACAGGACTCTGCGTCTTCACTCTTTCCTAACAACCCTAAACATAAGCCTAACCGCAACAAGAAGCTGAACCCGAGTTAGACCCGAAAAAACACGTACGGTGCCACTTTCTGCCATCAAAAAGTGCTCTCAGCGGAAGCCTTTGGGTACACCTGAACTCCCTGGGGGAGCCTTTACGCAACCCCACACTCAACAGGACTCTGCGTCTTCACTCTTTCCTAACAACCCTAAACATAACCCTAACCGCAACAAGAAGCTCAACCCGAGTTAGACCCGAAAAAACACGTACGGTGCCACTTTCTGCCATCCAAAAGTGCTCTCAGCGGAAGCCTTTGGGTACACCTGAACTCCCTGGGGGAGCCTTTACGCAACCCCACACTCAGCAGGACTCTGCGTCTTCACTCTTTCCTAACAAACCTAAACATAACCCTAACCGCAACAAGAAGCTGAACCCGAGTTAGACCCGAAAAAACACGTACGGTGCCACTTTCTGCCATCAAAAAGTGCTCTCAGCGGAAGCCTTTAGGTACACCTGACCTCCCTGGGGGAGCCTTTACGCAACCCCACACTCAACAGGACTCTGCGTCTTCACTCTTTCCTAACAACCCTAAACATAACCCTAACCGCAACAAGAAGCTGAACCCGAGTTAGACCCGAAAAAACACGTACGGTGCCACTTTCTGCCATCAAAAAGTGCTCTCAGCGGAAGCCTTTGGGTACACCTGAACTCCCTGGGGGAGCCTTTACGCAACCCCACACTCAACAGGACTCTGCGTCTTCACTCTTTCCTAACAACCCTAAACATAACCCTAACCGCAACAAGAAGCTGAACCCGAGTTAGACCCGAAAAAACACGTACGGTGCCACTTTCTGCCATCAAAAAGTGCTCTCAGCGGAAGCCTTTGGGTACACCTGAACTCCCTGGGGGAGCCTTTACGCAACCCCACACTCAACAGGACTCTGCGTCTTCACTCTTTCCTAACAACCCTAAACATAACCCTAACCGCAACAAGAAGCTGAACCCGAGTTAGACCCGAAAAAACATGTACGGTGCCACTTTTTGCCATCAAAAAGTGCTCTCAGCGGAAGCCTTTGGGTACACCTGAACTCCCTGGGGGAGCCTTTACGCAACCCCACACTCAACAGGACTCTGCGTCTTCACTCTTTCCTAACAACCCTAAACATAACCCTAACCGCAACAAGAAGCTGAACCCGAGTTAGACCCGAAAAAACACGTACGGTGCCACTTTCTGCCATCAAAAAGTGCTCTCAGCGGAAGCCTTTGGGTACACCTGAACTCCCTGGGGGAGCCTTTACGCAACCCCACACTCAACAGGACTCTGCGTCTTCACTCTTTCCTAACAACCCTAAACATAACCCTAACCGCAACAAGAAGCTGAACCCGAGTTAGTCCCGAAAAACACGTACGGTGCCACTTTCTGCCATCAAAAAGTGCTCTCAGCGGAAGCCTTTGGGTACACCTGAACTCCCTGGAGGAGCCTTTACGCAACCCCACACTCAACAGGACTCTGCGTCTTCACTCTTTCCTAACAACCCTAAACATAACCCTAACCGCAACAAGAAGCTGAACCCGAGTTAGACCCGAAAAAACACGTACGGTGCCACTTTCTGCCATCAAAAAGTGCTCTCAGCGGAAGCCTTTGGGTACACCTGAACTCCCTGGAGGAGCCTTTACGCAACCCCACACTCAACAGGACTCTGCGTCTTCACTCTTTCCTAACAACCCTAAACATAACCCTAACCGCAACAAGAAGCTGAACCCGAGTTAGACCCGAAAAAACACGTACGGTGCCACTTTCTGCCATCAAAAAGTGCTCTCAGCGGAAGCCTTTGGGTACACCTGAACTCCCTGGGGGAGCCTTTACGCAACCCCACACTCAACAGGACTCTGTGTCTTCACTCTTTCCTAACAACCCTAAACATAACCCTAACCGCAACAAGAAGCTGAACCCGAGTTAGACCCGAAAAAACACGTACGGTGCCACTTTCTGCCATCCAAAAGTGCTCTCAGCGGAAGCCTTTGGGTACACCTGAACTCCCTGGGGGAGCCTTTACGCAACCCCACACTCAACAGGACTCTGCGTCTTCACTCTTTCCTAACAACCCTAAACATAACCCTAACCGCAACAAGAAGCTGAACCCGAGTTAGACCCGAAAAAACACGTACGGTGCCACTTTCTGCCATCAAAAAGTGCTCTCAGCGGAAGCCTTTGGGTACACCTGAACTCCCTGGGGGAGCCTTTACGCAACCCCACACTCAACAGGACTCTGCGTCTTCACTCTTTCCTAACAACCCTAAACATAACCCTAACCGCAACAAGAAGCTGAACCCGAGTTAGACCCGAAAAAACACGTACGGTGCCACTTTCTGCCATCAAAAAGTGCTCTCAGCGGAAGCCTTTGGGTACACCTGAACTCCCTGGGGGAGCCTTTACGCAACCCCACACTCAACAGGACTCTGCGTCTTCACTCTTTCCTAACAACCCTAAACATAACCCTAACCGCAACAAGAAGCTCAACCCGAGTTAGACCCGAAAAAACACGTACGGTGCCACTTTCTGCCATCAAAAAGTGCTCTCAGCGGAAGCCTTTGGGTACACCTGAACTCCCTGGGGGAGCCTTTACGCAACCCCACACTCAACAGGACTCTGCGTCTTCACTCTTTCCTAACAACCCTAAACATAAGCCTAACCGCAACAAGAAGCTGAACCCGAGTTAGACCCGAAAAAACACGTACGGTGCCACTTTCTGCCATCAAAAAGTGCTCTCAGCGGAAGCCTTTGGGTACACCTGAACTCCCTGGGGGAGCCTTTACGCAACCCCACACTCAACAGGACTCTGCGTCTTCACTCTTTCCTAACAACCCTAAACATAACCCTAACCGCAACAAGAAGCTGAACCCGAGTTAGACCCGAAAAAACACGTACGGTGCCACTTTCTGCCATCAAAAAGTGCTCTCAGCGGAAGCCTTTGGGTACACCTGAACTCCCTGGGGGAGCCTTTACGCAACCCCACACTCAGCAGGACTCTGCGTCTTCACTCTTTCCTAACAAACCTAAACATAACCCTAACCGCAACAAGAAGCTGAACCCGAGTTAGACCCGAAAAAACACGTACGGTGCCACTTTCTGACATCAAAAAGTGCTCTCAGCGGAAGCCTTTGGGTACACCTGACCTCCCTGGGGGAGCCTTTACGCAACCCCACACTCAACAGGACTCTGCATCTTCACTCTTTCCTAACAACCCTAAACATAACCCGAACCGCAACAAGAAGCTGAACCCGAGTTAGATCCGAAAAAACACGTACGGTGCCACTTTCTGCCATCAAAAAGTGCTCTCAGCGGAAGCCTTTGGGTACACCTGAACTCCCTGGGGGAGCCTTTACGCAACCCCACACTCAACAGGACTCTGCGTCTTCACTCTTTCCTAACAACCCTAAACATAACCCTAACCGCAACAAGAAGCTGAACCCGAGTTAGACCCGAAAAAACACGTACGGTGCCACTTTCTGCCATCAAAAAGTGCTCTCAGCGGAAGCCTTTGGGTACACCTGAACTCCCTGGGGGAGCCTTTACGCAACCCCACACTCAACAGGACTCTGCGTCTTCACTCTTTCCTAACAACCCTAAACATAACCCTAACCGCAACAAGAAGCTGAACCCGAGTTAGACCCGAAAAAACATGTACGGTGCCACTTTCTGCCATCAAAAAGTGCTCTCAGCGGAAGCCTTTGGGTACACCTGAACTCCCTGGGGGAGCCTTTACGCAACCCCACACTCAACAGGACTCTGCGTCTTCACTCTTTCCTAACAACCCTAAACATAACCCTAACCGCAACAAGAAGCTCAACCCGAGTTAGACCCGAAAAAACACGTACGGTGCCACTTTCTGCCATCAAAAAGTGCTCTCAGCGGAAGCCTTTGGGTACACCTGAACTCCCTGGGGGAGCCTTTACGCAACCCCACACTCAACAGGACTCTGCGTCTTCACTCTTTCCTAACAACCCTAAACATAAGCCTAACCGGAACAAGAAGCTGAACCCGAGTTAGACCCGAAAAAACACGTACGGTGCCACTTTCTGCCATCAAAAAGTGCTCTCAGCGGAAGCCTTTGGGTACACCTGAACTCCCTGGAGGAGCCTTGACGCAACCCCACACTCAACAGGACTCTGCGTCTTCACTCTTTCCTAACAACCCTAAACATAACCCTAACCGCAACAAGAAGCTGAACCCGAGTTAGACCCGAAAAAACACGTACGGTGCCACTTTCTGCCATCAAAAAGTGCTCTCAGCGGAAGCCTTTGGGTACACCTGAACTCCCTGGGGGAGCCTTTACGCAACCCCACACTCAACAGGACTCTGCGTCTTCACTCTTTCCTAACAACCCTAAACATAACCCTAACCGCAACAAGAAGCTGAACCCGAGTTAGACCCGAAAAAACACGTACGGTGCCACTTTCTGCCATCAAAAAGTGCTCTCAGCGGAAGCCTTTCGGTACACCTGAACTCCCTGGGGGAGCCTTTACGCAACCCCACACTCAACAGGACTCTGCGTCTTCACTCTTTCCTAACAACCCTAAACATAACGCTAACCGCAACAAGAAGCTCAACCCGAGTTAGACCCGAAAAAACACGTACGGTGCCACTTTCTGCCATCAAAAAGTGCTCTCAGCGGAAGCCTTTGGGTACACCTGAACTCCCTGGGGGAGCCTTTACGCAACCCCACACTCAACAGGACTCTGCGTCTTCACTCTTTCCTAACAACCCTAAACATAACCCTAACCGCAACAAGAAGCTCAACCCGAGTTAGACCCGAAAAAACACGTACGGTGCCACTTTCTGCCATCAAAAAGTGCTCTCAGCGGAAGCCTTTGGGTACACCTGAACTCCCTGGGGGAGCCTTTACGCAACCCCACACTCAACAGGACTCTGCGTCTTCACTCTTTCCTAACAACCCTAAACATAAGCCTAACCGCAACAAGAAGCTGAACCCGAGTTAGACCCGAAAAAACACGTACGGTGCCACTTTCTGCCATCAAAAAGTGCTCTCAGCGGAAGCCTTTGGGTACACCTGAACTCCCTGGGGGAGCCTTTACGCAACCCCACACTCAACAGGACTCTGCGTCTTCACTCTTTCCTAACAACCCTAAACATAACCCTAACCGCAACAAGAAGCTGAACCCGAGTTAGACCCGAAAAAACACGTACGGTGCCACTTTCTGCCATCAAAAAGTGCTCTCAGCGGAAGCCTTTGGGTACACCTGAACTCCCTGGGGGAGCCTTTACGCAACCCCACACTCAGCAGGACTCTGCGTCTTCACTCTTTCCTAACAACCCTAAACATAACCCTAACCGCAACAAGAAGCTCAACCCGAGTTAGACCCGAAAAAACACGTACGGTGCCACTTTCTGCCATCCAAAAGTGCTCTCAGCGGAAGCCTTTGGGTACACCTGACCTCCCTGGGGGAGCCTTTACGCAACCCCACACTCAACAGGACTCTGCGTCTTCACTCTTTCCTAACAACCCTAAACATAACCCTAACCGCAACAAGAAGCTGAACCCGAGTTAGACCCGAAAAAACACGTACGGTGCCACTTTCTGCCATCCAAAAGTGCTCTCAGCGGAAGCCTTTGGGTACACCTGAACTCCCTGGGGGAGCCTTTACGCAACCCCACACTCAACAGGACTCTGCGTCTTCACTCTTTCCTAACAACCCTAAACATAACCCTAACCGCAACAAGAAGCTCAACCCGAGTTAGACCCGAAAAAACACGTACGGTGCCACTTTCTGCCATCAAAAAGTGCTCTCAGCGGAAGCCTTTGGGTACACCTGAACTCCCTGGGGGAGCCTTTATGCAACCCCACACTCAACAGGACTCTGCGTCTTCACTGTTTCCTAACAACCCTAAACATAACCCTAACCGCAACAAGAAGCTGAACCCGAGTTAGACCCGAAAAAACATGTACGGTGCCACTTTTTGCCATCAAAAAGTGCTCTCAGCGGAAGCCTTTGGGTACACCTGAACTCCCTGGGGGAGCCGTTACGCAACCCCACACTCAACAGGACTCTGCGTCTTCACTCTTTCCTAACAACCCTAAACATAACCCTAACCGCAACAAGAAGCTGAACCCGAGTTAGACCCGAAAAAACACGTACGGTGCCACTTTCTGCCATCAAAAAGTGCTCTCAGCGGAAGCCTTTGGGTACACCTGAACTCCCTGGGGGAGCCTTTACGCAACCCCACACTCAACAGGACTCTGCGTCTTCACTCTTTCCTAACAACCCTAAACATAACCCTAACCGCAACAAGAAGCTGAACCCGAGTTAGTCCCGAAAAACACGTACGGTGCCACTTTCTGCCATCAAAAAGTGCTCTCAGCGGAAGCCTTTGGGTACACCTGAACTCCCTGGAGGAGCCTTTACGCAACCCCACACTCAACAGGACTCTGCGTCTTCACTCTTTCCTAACAACCCTAAACATAACCCTAACCGCAACAAGAAGCTGAACCCGAGTTAGACCCGAAAAAACACGTACGGTGCCACTTTCTGCCATCAAAAAGTGCTCTCAGCGGAAGCCTTTGGGTACACCTGAACTCCCTGGGGGAGCCTTTACGCAACCCCACACTCAACAGGACTCTGTGTCTTCACTCTTTCCTAACAACCCTAAACATAAGCCTAACCGCAACAAGAAGCTGAACCCGAGTTAGACCCGAAAAAACACGTACGGTGCCACTTTCTGCCATCCAAAAGTGCTCTCAGCGGAAGCCTTTGGGTACACCTGAACTCCCTGGGGGAGCCTTTACGCAACCCCACACTCAACAGGACTCTGCGTCTTCACTCTTTCCTAACAACCCTAAACATAACCCTAACCGCAACAAGAAGCTGAACCCGAGTTAGACCCGAAAAAACACGTACGGTGCCACTTTCTGCCATCCAAAAGTGCTCTCAGCGGAAGCCTTTGGGTACACCTGAACTCCCTGGGGGAGCCTTTACGCAACCCCACACTCAACAGGACTCTGCGTCTTCACTCTTTCCTAACAACCCTAAACATAACCCTAACCGCAACAAGAAGCTCAACCCGAGTTAGACCCGAAAAAACACGTACGGTGCCACTTTCTGCCATCCAAAAGTGCTCTCAGCGGAAGCCTTTGGGTACACCTGAACTCCCTGGGGGAGCCTTTACGCAACCCCACACTCAACAGGACTCTGCGTCTTCACTCTTTCCTAACAACCCTAAACATAACCCTAACCGCAACAAGAAGCTGAACCCGAGTTAGACCCGAAAAAACACGTACGGTGCCACTTTCTGCCATCAAAAAGTGCTCTCAGCGGAAGCCTTTGGGTACACCTGAACTCCCTGGGGGAGCCTTTACGCAACCCCACACTCAACAGGACTCTGCGTCTTCACTGTTTCCTAACAACCCTAAACATAACCCTAACCGCAACAAGAAGCTGAACCCGAGTTAGACCCGAAAAAACATGTACGGTGCCACTTTCTGCCATCAAAAAGTGCTCTCAGCGGAAGCCTTTGGGTACACCTGAACTCCCTGGGGGAGCCTTTACGCAACCCCACACTCAACAGGACTCTGCGTCTTCACTCTTTCCTAACAACCCTAAACATAACCCTAACCGCAACAAGAAGCTCAACCCGAGTTAGACCCGAAAAAACACGTACGGTGCCACTTTCTGCCATCAAAAAGTGCTCTCAGCGGAAGCCTTTGGGTACACCTGAACTCCCTGGGGGAGCCTTTACGCAACCCCACACTCAACAGGACTCTGCGTCTTCACTCTTTCCTAACAACCCTAAACATAACCCTAACCGCAACAAGAAGCTCAACCCGAGTTAGACCCGAAAAAACACGTACGGTGCCACTTTCTGCCATCAAAAAGTGCTCTCAGCGGAAGCCTTTGGGTACACCTGAACTCCCTGGAGGAGCCTTGACGCAACCCCACACTCAACAGGACTCTGCGTCTTCACTCTTTCCTAACAACCCTAAACATAACCCTAACCGCAACAAGAAGCTGAACCCGAGTTAGACCCGAAAAAACACGTACGGTGCCACTTTCTGCCATCAAAAAGTGCTCTCAGCGGAAGCCTTTGGGTACACCTGAACTCCCTGGGGGAGCCTTTACGCAACCCCACACTCAACAGGACTCTGCGTCTTCACTCTTTCCTAACAACCCTAAACATAACCCTAACCGCAACAAGAAGCTGAACCCGAGTTAGACCCGAAAAAACACGTACGGTGCCACTTTCTGCCATCAAAAAGTGCTCTCAGCGGAAGCCTTTGGGTACACCTGAACTCCCTGGGGGAGCCTTTACGCAACCCCACACTCAACAGGACTCTGCGTCTTCACTCTTTCCTAAGAACCCTAAACATAACGCTGACCGCAACAAGAAGCTCAACCCGAGTTAGACCCGAAAAAACACGTACGGTGCCACTTTCTGCCATCAAAAAGTGCTCTCAGCGGAAGCCTTTGGGTACACCTGAACTCCCTGGGGGAGCCTTTACGCAACCCCACACTCAACAGGACTCTGCGTCTTCACTCTTTCCTAACAACCCTAAACATAACCCTAACCGCAACAAGAAGCTCAACCCGAGTTAGACCCGAAAAAACACGTACGGTGCCACTTTCTGCCATCAAAAAGTGCTCTCAGCGGAAGCCTTTGGGTACACCTGAACTCCCTGGGGGAGCCTTTACGCAACCCCACACTCAACAGGACTCTGCGTCTTCACTCTTTCCTAACAACCCTAAACATAAGCCTAACCGCAACAAGAAGCTGAACCCGAGTTAGACCCGAAAAAACACGTACGGTGCCACTTTCTGCCATCAAAAAGTGCTCTCAGCGGAAGCCTTTGGGTACACCTGACCTCCCTGGGGGAGCCTTTACGCAACCCCACACTCAACAGGACTCTGCATCTTCACTCTTTCCTAACAACCCTAAACATAACCCGAACCGCAACAAGAAGCTGAACCCGAGTTAGACCCGAAAAAACACGTACGGTGCCACTTTCTGCCATCAAAAAGTGCTCTCAGCGGAAGCCTTTGGGTACACCTGAACTCCCTGGGGGAGCCTTTACGCAACCCCACACTCAACAGGACTCTGCGTCTTCACTCTTTCCTAACAACCCTAAACATAACGCTAACCGCAACAAGAAGCTCAACCCGAGTTAGACCCGAAAAAACACGTACGGTGCCACTTTCTGCCATCAAAAAGTGCTCTCAGCGGAAGCCTTTGGGTACACCTGAACTCCCTGGGGGAGCCTTTACGCAACCCCACACTCAACAGGACTCTGCGTCTTCACTGTTTCCTAACAACCCTAAACATAACCCTAACCGCAACAAGAAGCTGAACCCGAGTTAGACCCGAAAAAACATGTACGGTGCCACTTTCTGCCATCAAAAAGTGCTCTCAGCGGAAGCCTTTGGGTACACCTGAACTCCCTGGGGGAGCCTTTACGCAACCCCACACTCAACAGGACTCTGCGTCTTCACTCTTTCCTAACAACCCTAAACATAACCCTAACCGCAACAAGAAGCTCAACCCGAGTTAGACCCGAAAAAACACGTACGGTGCCACTTTCTGCCATCAAAAAGTGCTCTCAGCGGAAGCCTTTGGGTACACCTGAACTCCCTGGGGGAGCCTTTACGCAACCCCACACTCAACAGGACTCTGCGTCTTCACTCTTTCCTAACAACCCTAAACATAAGCCTAACCGGAACAAGAAGCTGAACCCGAGTTAGACCCGAAAAAACACGTACGGTGCCACTTTCTGCCATCAAAAAGTGCTCTCAGCGGAAGCCTTTGGGTACACCTGAACTCCCTGGAGGAGCCTTGATGCAACCCCACACTCAACAGGACTCTGCGTCTTCACTCTTTCCTAACAACCCTAAACATAACCCTAACCGCAACAAGAAGCTGAACCCGAGTTAGACCCGAAAAAACACGTACGGTGCCACTTTCTGCCATCAAAAAGTGCTCTCAGCGGAAGCCTTTGGGTACACCTGAACTCCCTGGGGGAGCCTTTACGCAACCCCACACTCAACAGGACTCTGCGTCTTCACTCTTTCCTAACAACCCTAAACATAACCCTAACCGCAACACGAAGCTGAACCCGAGTTAGACCCGAAAAAACACGTACGGTGCCACTTTCTGCCATCAAAAAGTGCTCTCAGCGGAAGCCTTTGGGTACACCTGAACTCCCTGGGGGAGCCTTTACGCAACCCCACACTCAACAGGACTCTGCGTCTTCACTCTTTCCTAACAACCCTAAACATAACGCTAACCGCAACAAGAAGCTCAACCCGAGTTAGACCCGAAAAAACACGTACGGTGCCACTTTCTGCCATCAAAAAGTGCTCTCAGCGGAAGCCTTTGGGTACACCTGAACTCCCTGGGGGAGCCTTTACGCAACCCCACACTCAACAGGACTCTGCGTCTTCACTCTTTCCTAACAACCCTAAACATAACCCTAACCGCAACAAGAAGCTCAACCCGAGTTAGACCCGAAAAAACACGTACGGTGCCACTTTCTGCCATCAAAAAGTGCTCTCAGCGGAAGCCTTTGGGTACACCTGAACTCCCTGGGGGAGCCTTTACGCAACCCCACACTCAACAGGACTCTGCGTCTTCACTCTTTCCTAACAACCCTAAACATAAGCCTAACCGCAACAAGAAGCTGAACCCGAGTTAGACCCGAAAAAACACGTACGGTGCCACTTTCTGCCATCAAAAAGTGCTCTCAGCGGAAGCCTTTGGGTACACCTGAACTCCCTGGGGGAGCCTTTACGCAACCCCACACTCAACAGGACTCTGCGTCTTCACTCTTTCCTAACAACCCTAAACATAACCCTAACCGCAACAAGAAGCTGAACCCGAGTTAGACCCGAAAAAACACGTACGGTGCCACTTTCTGCCATCAAAAAGTGCTCTCAGCGGAAGCCTTTGGGTACACCTGAACTCCCTGGGGGAGCCTTTACGCAACCCCACACTCAGCAGGACTCTGCGTCTTCACTCTTTCCTAACAACCCTAAACATAACCCTAACCGCAACAAGAAGCTCAACCCGAGTTAGACCCGAAAAAACACGTACGGTGCCACTTTCTGCCATCCAAAAGTGCTCTCAGCGGAAGCCTTTGGGTACACCTGACCTCCCTGGGGGAGCCTTTACGCAACCCCACACTCAACAGGACTCTGCGTCTTCACTCTTTCCTAACAACCCTAAACATAACCCTAACCGCAACAAGAAGCTGAACCCGAGTTAGACCCGAAAAAACACGTACGGTGCCACTTTCTGCCATCAAAAAGTGCTCTCAGCGGAAGCCTTTGGGTACACCTGAACTCCCTGGGGGAGCCTTTACGCAACCCCACACTCAACAGGACTCTGCGTCTTCACTCTTTCCTAACAACCCTAAACATAACCCTAACCGCAACAAGAAGCTCAACCCGAGTTAGACCCGAAAAAACACGTACGGTGCCACTTTCTGCCATCAAAAAGTGCTCTCAGCGGAAGCCTTTGGGTACACCTGAACTCCCTGGGGGAGCCTTTATGCAACCCCACACTCAACAGGACTCTGCGTCTTCACTGTTTCCTAACAACCCTAAACATAACCCTAACCGCAACAAGAAGCTGAACCCGAGTTAGACCCGAAAAAACATGTACGGTGCCACTTTTTGCCATCAAAAAGTGCTCTCAGCGGAAGCCTTTGGGTACACCTGAACTCCCTGGGGGAGCCGTTACGCAACCCCACACTCAACAGGACTCTGCGTCTTCACTCTTTCCTAACAACCCTAAACATAACCCTAACCGCAACAAGAAGCTGAACCCGAGTTAGACCCGAAAAAACACGTACGGTGCCACTTTCTGCCATCCAAAAGTGCTCTGAGCGGAAGCCTTTGGGTACACCTGAACTCCCTGGGGGAGCCTTTACGCAACCCCACACTCAACAGGACTCTGCGTCTTCACTCTTTCCTAACAACCCTAAACATAACCCTAACCGCAACAAGAAGCTGAACCCGAGTTAGTCCCGAAAAACACGTACGGTGCCACTTTCTGCCATCAAAAAGTGCTCTCAGCGGAAGCCTTTGGGTACACCTGAACTCCCTGGAGGAGCCTTTACGCAACCCCACACTCAACAGGACTCTGCGTCTTCACTCTTTCCTAACAACCCTAAACATAACCCTAACCGCAACAAGAAGCTGAACCCGAGTTAGACCCGAAAAAACACGTACGGTGCCACTTTCTGCCATCAAAAAGTGCTCTCAGCGGAAGCCTTTGGGTACACCTGAACTCCCTGGGGGAGCCTTTACGCAACCCCACACTCAACAGGACTCTGTGTCTTCACTCTTTCCTAACAACCCTAAACATAAGCCTAACCGCAACAAGAAGCTGAACCCGAGTTAGACCCGAAAAAACACGTACGGTGCCACTTTCTGCCATCCAAAAGTGCTCTCAGCGGAAGCCTTTGGGTACACCTGAACTCCCTGGGGGAGCCTTTACGCAACCCCACACTCAACAGGACTCTGCGTCTTCACTCTTTCCTAACAACCCTAAACATAAGCCTAACCGGAACAAGAAGCTGAACCCGAGTTAGACCCGAAAAAACACGTACGGTGCCACTTTCTGCCATCAAAAAGTGCTCTCAGCGGAAGCCTTTGGGTACACCTGAACTCCCTGGAGGAGCCTTGACGCAACCCCACACTCAACAGGACTCTGCGTCTTCACTCTTTCCTAACAACCCTAAACATAACCCTAACCGCAACAAGAAGCTGAACCCGAGTTAGACCCGAAAAAACACGTACGGTGCCACTTTCTGCCATCAAAAAGTGCTCTCAGCGGAAGCCTTTGGGTACACCTGAACTCCCTGGGGGAGCCTTTACGCAACCCCACACTCAACAGGACTCTGCGTCTTCACTCTTTCCTAACAACCCTAAACATAACCCTAACCGCAACAAGAAGCTGAACCCGAGTTAGACCCGAAAAAACACGTACGGTGCCACTTTCTGCCATCAAAAAGTGCTCTCAGCGGAAGCCTTTGGGTACACCTGAACTCCCTGGGGGAGCCTTTACGCAACCCCACACTCAACAGGACTCTGCGTCTTCACTCTTTCCTAACAACCCTAAACATAACGCTAACCGCAACAAGAAGCTCAACCCGAGTTAGACCCGAAAAAACACGTACGGTGCCACTTTCTGCCATCAAAAAGTGCTCTCAGCGGAAGCCTTTGGGTACACCTGAACTCCCTGGGGGAGCCTTTACGCAACCCCACACTCAACAGGACTCTGCGTCTTCACTCTTTCCTAACAACCCTAAACATAACCCTAACCGCAACAAGAAGCTCAACCCGAGTTAGACCCGAAAAAACACGTACGGTGCCACTTTCTGCCATCAAAAAGTGCTCTCAGCGGAAGCCTTTGGGTACACCTGAACTCCCTGGGGGAGCCTTTACGCAACCCCACACTCAACAGGACTCTGCGTCTTCACTCTTTCCTAACAACCCTAAACATAAGCCTAACCGCAACAAGAAGCTGAACCCGAGTTAGACCCGAAAAAACACGTACGGTGCCACTTTCTGCCATCAAAAAGTGCTCTCAGCGGAAGCCTTTGGGTACACCTGAACTCCCTGGGGGAGCCTTTACGCAACCCCACACTCAACAGGACTCTGCGTCTTCACTCTTTCCTAACAACCCTAAACATAACCCTAACCGCAACAAGAAGCTGAACCCGAGTTAGACCCGAAAAAACACGTACGGTGCCACTTTCTGCCATCAAAAAGTGCTCTCAGCGGAAGCCTTTGGGTACACCTGAACTCCCTGGGGGAGCCTTTACGCAACCCCACACTCAGCAGGACTCTGCGTCTTCACTCTTTCCTAACAACCCTAAACATAACCCTAACCGCAACAAGAAGCTCAACCCGAGTTAGACCCGAAAAAACACGTACGGTGCCACTTTCTGCCATCCAAAAGTGCTCTCAGCGGAAGCCTTTGGGTACACCTGACCTCCCTGGGGGAGCCTTTACGCAACCCCACACTCAACAGGACTCTGCGTCTTCACTCTTTCCTAACAACCCTAAACATAACCCTAACCGCAACAAGAAGCTGAACCCGAGTTAGACCCGAAAAAACACGTACGGTGCCACTTTCTGCCATCCAAAAGTGCTCTCAGCGGAAGCCTTTGGGTACACCTGAACTCCCTGGGGGAGCCTTTACGCAACCCCACACTCAACAGGACTCTGCGTCTTCACTCTTTCCTAACAACCCTAAACATAACCCTAACCGCAACAAGAAGCTCAACCCGAGTTAGACCCGAAAAAACACGTACGGTGCCACTTTCTGCCATCAAAAAGTGCTCTCAGCGGAAGCCTTTGGGTACACCTGAACTCCCTGGGGGAGCCTTTATGCAACCCCACACTCAACAGGACTCTGCGTCTTCACTGTTTCCTAACAACCCTAAACATAACCCTAACCGCAACAAGAAGCTGAACCCGAGTTAGACCCGAAAAAACATGTACGGTGCCACTTTTTGCCATCAAAAAGTGCTCTCAGCGGAAGCCTTTGGGTACACCTGAACTCCCTGGGGGAGCCGTTACGCAACCCCACACTCAACAGGACTCTGCGTCTTCACTCTTTCCTAACAACCCTAAACATAACCCTAACCGCAACAAGAAGCTGAACCCGAGTTAGACCCGAAAAAACACGTACGGTGCCACTTTCTGCCATCAAAAAGTGCTCTCAGCGGAAGCCTTTGGGTACACCTGAACTCCCTGGGGGAGCCTTTACGCAACCCCACACTCAACAGGACTCTGCGTCTTCACTCTTTCCTAACAACCCTAAACATAACCCTAACCGCAACAAGAAGCTGAACCCGAGTTAGTCCCGAAAAACACGTACGGTGCCACTTTCTGCCATCAAAAAGTGCTCTCAGCGGAAGCCTTTGGGTACACCTGAACTCCCTGGAGGAGCCTTTACGCAACCCCACACTCAACAGGACTCTGCGTCTTCACTCTTTCCTAACAACCCTAAACATAACCCTAACCGCAACAAGAAGCTGAACCCGAGTTAGACCCGAAAAAACACGTACGGTGCCACTTTCTGCCATCAAAAAGTGCTCTCAGCGGAAGCCTTTGGGTACACCTGAACTCCCTGGGGGAGCCTTTACGCAACCCCACACTCAACAGGACTCTGTGTCTTCACTCTTTCCTAACAACCCTAAACATAAGCCTAACCGCAACAAGAAGCTGAACCCGAGTTAGACCCGAAAAAACACGTACGGTGCCACTTTCTGCCATCCAAAAGTGCTCTCAGCGGAAGCCTTTGGGTACACCTGAACTCCCTGGGGGAGCCTTTACGCAACCCCACACTCAACAGGACTCTGCGTCTTCACTCTTTCCTAACAACCCTAAACATAACCCTAACCGCAACAAGAAGCTGAACCCGAGTTAGACCCGAAAAAACACGTACGGTGCCACTTTCTGCCATCCAAAAGTGCTCTCAGCGGAAGCCTTTGGGTACACCTGAACTCCCTGGGGGAGCCTTTACGCAACCCCACACTCAACAGGACTCTGCGTCTTCACTCTTTCCTAACAACCCTAAACATAACCCTAACCGCAACAAGAAGCTCAACCCGAGTTAGACCCGAAAAAACACGTACGGTGCCACTTTCTGCCATCAAAAAGTGCTCTCAGCGGAAGCCTTTGGGTACACCTGAACTCCCTGGGGGAGCCTTTACGCAACCCCACACTCAACAGGACTCTGCGTCTTCACTCTTTCCTAACAACCCTAAACATAACCCTAACCGCAACAAGAAGCTGAACCCGAGTTAGACCCGAAAAAACACGTACGGTGCCACTTTCTGCCATCAAAAAGTGCTCTCAGCGGAAGCCTTTGGGTACACCTGAACTCCCTGGGGGAGCCTTTACGCAACCCCACACTCAACAGGACTCTGCGTCTTCACTGTTTCCTAACAACCCTAAACATAACCCTAACCGCAACAAGAAGCTGAACCCGAGTTAGACCCGAAAAAACATGTACGGTGCCACTTTCTGCCATCAAAAAGTGCTCTCAGCGGAAGCCTTTGGGTACACCTGAACTCCCTGGGGGAGCCTTTACGCAACCCCACACTCAACAGGACTCTGCGTCTTCACTCTTTCCTAACAACCCTAAACATAACCCTAACCGCAACAAGAAGCTCAACCCGAGTTAGACCCGAAAAAACACGTACGGTGCCACTTTCTGCCATCAAAAAGTGCTCTCAGCGGAAGCCTTTGGGTACACCTGAACTCCCTGGGGGAGCCTTTACGCAACCCCACACTCAACAGGACTCTGCGTCTTCACTCTTTCCTAACAACCCTAAACATAACCCTAACCGCAACAAGAAGCTCAACCCGAGTTAGACCCGAAAAAACACGTACGGTGCCACTTTCTGCCATCAAAAAGTGCTCTCAGCGGAAGCCTTTGGGTACACCTGAACTCCCTGGAGGAGCCTTGACGCAACCCCACACTCAACAGGACTCTGCGTCTTCACTCTTTCCTAACAACCCTAAACATAACCCTAACCGCAACAAGAAGCTGAACCCGAGTTAGACCCGAAAAAACACGTACGGTGCCACTTTCTGCCATCAAAAAGTGCTCTCAGCGGAAGCCTTTGGGTACACCTGAACTCCCTGGGGGAGCCTTTACGCAACCCCACACTCAACAGGACTCTGCGTCTTCACTCTTTCCTAACAACCCTAAACATAACCCTAACCGCAACAAGAAGCTGAACCCGAGTTAGACCCGAAAAAACACGTACGGTGCCACTTTCTGCCATCAAAAAGTGCTCTCAGCGGAAGCCTTTGGGTACACCTGAACTCCCTGGGGGAGCCTTTACGCAACCCCACACTCAACAGGACTCTGCGTCTTCACTCTTTCCTAAGAACCCTAAACATAACGCTGACCGCAACAAGAAGCTCAACCCGAGTTAGACCCGAAAAAACACGTACGGTGCCACTTTCTGCCATCAAAAAGTGCTCTCAGCGGAAGCCTTTGGGTACACCTGAACTCCCTGGGGGAGCCTTTACGCAACCCCACACTCAACAGGACTCTGCGTCTTCACTCTTTCCTAACAACCCTAAACATAACCCTAACCGCAACAAGAAGCTCAACCCGAGTTAGACCCGAAAAAACACGTACGGTGCCACTTTCTGCCATCAAAAAGTGCTCTCAGCGGAAGCCTTTGGGTACACCTGAACTCCCTGGGGGAGCCTTTACGCAACCCCACACTCAACAGGACTCTGCGTCTTCACTCTTTCCTAACAACCCTAAACATAAGCCTAACCGCAACAAGAAGCTGAACCCGAGTTAGACCCGAAAAAACACGTACGGTGCCACTTTCTGCCATCAAAAAGTGCTCTCAGCGGAAGCCTTTGGGTACACCTGACCTCCCTGGGGGAGCCTTTACGCAACCCCACACTCAACAGGACTCTGCATCTTCACTCTTTCCTAACAACCCTAAACATAACCCGAACCGCAACAAGAAGCTGAACCCGAGTTAGACCCGAAAAAACACGTACGGTGCCACTTTCTGCCATCAAAAAGTGCTCTCAGCGGAAGCCTTTGGGTACACCTGAACTCCCTGGGGGAGCCTTTACGCAACCCCACACTCAACAGGACTCTGCGTCTTCACTCTTTCCTAACAACCCTAAACATAACCCTAACCGCAACAAGAAGCTCAACCCGAGTTAGACCCGAAAAAACACGTACGGTGCCACTTTCTGCCATCAAAAAGTGCTCTCAGCGGAAGCCTTTGGGTACACCTGAACTCCCTGGGGGAGCCTTTACGCAACCCCACACTCAACAGGACTCTGCGTCTTCACTGTTTCCTAACAACCCTAAACATAACCCTAACCGCAACAAGAAGCTGAACCCGAGTTAGACCCGAAAAAACATGTACGGTGCCACTTTCTGCCATCAAAAAGTGCTCTCAGCGGAAGCCTTTGGGTACACCTGAACTCCCTGGGGGAGCCTTTACGCAACCCCACACTCAACAGGACTCTGCGTCTTCACTCTTTCCTAACAACCCTAAACATAACCCTAACCGCAACAAGAAGCTCAACCCGAGTTAGACCCGAAAAAACACGTACGGTGCCACTTTCTGCCATCAAAAAGTGCTCTCAGCGGAAGCCTTTGGGTACACCTGAACTCCCTGGGGGAGCCTTTACGCAACCCCACACTCAACAGGACTCTGCGTCTTCACTCTTTCCTAACAACCCTAAACATAAGCCTAACCGGAACAAGAAGCTGAACCCGAGTTAGACCCGAAAAAACACGTACGGTGCCACTTTCTGCCATCAAAAAGTGCTCTCAGCGGAAGCCTTTGGGTACACCTGAACTCCCTGGAGGAGCCTTGATGCAACCCCACACTCAACAGGACTCTGCGTCTTCACTCTTTCCTAACAACCCTAAACATAACCCTAACCGCAACAAGAAGCTGAACCCGAGTTAGACCCGAAAAAACACGTACGGTGCCACTTTCTGCCATCAAAAAGTGCTCTCAGCGGAAGCCTTTGGGTACACCTGAACTCCCTGGGGGAGCCTTTACGCAACCCCACACTCAACAGGACTCTGCGTCTTCACTCTTTCCTAACAACCCTAAACATAACCCTAACCGCAACACGAAGCTGAACCCGAGTTAGACCCGAAAAAACACGTACGGTGCCACTTTCTGCCATCAAAAAGTGCTCTCAGCGGAAGCCTTTGGGTACACCTGAACTCCCTGGGGGAGCCTTTACGCAACCCCACACTCAACAGGACTCTGCGTCTTCACTCTTTCCTAACAACCCTAAACATAACGCTAACCGCAACAAGAAGCTCAACCCGAGTTAGACCCGAAAAAACACGTACGGTGCCACTTTCTGCCATCAAAAAGTGCTCTCAGCGGAAGCCTTTGGGTACACCTGAACTCCCTGGGGGAGCCTTTACGCAACCCCACACTCAACAGGACTCTGCGTCTTCACTCTTTCCTAACAACCCTAAACATAACCCTAACCGCAACAAGAAGCTCAACCCGAGTTAGACCCGAAAAAACACGTACGGTGCCACTTTCTGCCATCAAAAAGTGCTCTCAGCGGAAGCCTTTGGGTACACCTGAACTCCCTGGGGGAGCCTTTACGCAACCCCACACTCAACAGGACTCTGCGTCTTCACTCTTTCCTAACAACCCTAAACATAAGCCTAACCGCAACAAGAAGCTGAACCCGAGTTAGACCCGAAAAAACACGTACGGTGCCACTTTCTGCCATCAAAAAGTGCTCTCAGCGGAAGCCTTTGGGTACACCTGAACTCCCTGGGGGAGCCTTTACGCAACCCCACACTCAACAGGACTCTGCGTCTTCACTCTTTCCTAACAACCCTAAACATAACCCTAACCGCAACAAGAAGCTGAACCCGAGTTAGACCCGAAAAAACACGTACGGTGCCACTTTCTGCCATCAAAAAGTGCTCTCAGCGGAAGCCTTTGGGTACACCTGAACTCCCTGGGGGAGCCTTTACGCAACCCCACACTCAGCAGGACTCTGCGTCTTCACTCTTTCCTAACAACCCTAAACATAACCCTAACCGCAACAAGAAGCTCAACCCGAGTTAGACCCGAAAAAACACGTACGGTGCCACTTTCTGCCATCCAAAAGTGCTCTCAGCGGAAGCCTTTGGGTACACCTGACCTCCCTGGGGGAGCCTTTACGCAACCCCACACTCAACAGGACTCTGCGTCTTCACTCTTTCCTAACAACCCTAAACATAACCCTAACCGCAACAAGAAGCTGAACCCGAGTTAGACCCGAAAAAACACGTACGGTGCCACTTTCTGCCATCAAAAAGTGCTCTCAGCGGAAGCCTTTGGGTACACCTGAACTCCCTGGGGGAGCCTTTACGCAACCCCACACTCAACAGGACTCTGCGTCTTCACTCTTTCCTAACAACCCTAAACATAACCCTAACCGCAACAAGAAGCTCAACCCGAGTTAGACCCGAAAAAACACGTACGGTGCCACTTTCTGCCATCAAAAAGTGCTCTCAGCGGAAGCCTTTGGGTACACCTGAACTCCCTGGGGGAGCCTTTATGCAACCCCACACTCAACAGGACTCTGCGTCTTCACTGTTTCCTAACAACCCTAAACATAACCCTAACCGCAACAAGAAGCTGAACCCGAGTTAGACCCGAAAAAACATGTACGGTGCCACTTTTTGCCATCAAAAAGTGCTCTCAGCGGAAGCCTTTGGGTACACCTGAACTCCCTGGGGGAGCCGTTACGCAACCCCACACTCAACAGGACTCTGCGTCTTCACTCTTTCCTAACAACCCTAAACATAACCCTAACCGCAACAAGAAGCTGAACCCGAGTTAGACCCGAAAAAACACGTACGGTGCCACTTTCTGCCATCCAAAAGTGCTCTGAGCGGAAGCCTTTGGGTACACCTGAACTCCCTGGGGGAGCCTTTACGCAACCCCACACTCAACAGGACTCTGCGTCTTCACTCTTTCCTAACAACCCTAAACATAACCCTAACCGCAACAAGAAGCTGAACCCGAGTTAGTCCCGAAAAACACGTACGGTGCCACTTTCTGCCATCAAAAAGTGCTCTCAGCGGAAGCCTTTGGGTACACCTGAACTCCCTGGAGGAGCCTTTACGCAACCCCACACTCAACAGGACTCTGCGTCTTCACTCTTTCCTAACAACCCTAAACATAACCCTAACCGCAACAAGAAGCTGAACCCGAGTTAGACCCGAAAAAACACGTACGGTGCCACTTTCTGCCATCAAAAAGTGCTCTCAGCGGAAGCCTTTGGGTACACCTGAACTCCCTGGGGGAGCCTTTACGCAACCCCACACTCAACAGGACTCTGTGTCTTCACTCTTTCCTAACAACCCTAAACATAAGCCTAACCGCAACAAGAAGCTGAACCCGAGTTAGACCCGAAAAAACACGTACGGTGCCACTTTCTGCCATCCAAAAGTGCTCTCAGCGGAAGCCTTTGGGTACACCTGAACTCCCTGGGGGAGCCTTTACGCAACCCCACACTCAACAGGACTCTGCGTCTTCACTCTTTCCTAACAACCCTAAACATAACCCTAACCGCAACAAGAAGCTCAACCCGAGTTAGACCCGAAAAAACACGTACGGTGCCACTTTCTGCCATCAAAAAGTGCTCTCAGCGGAAGCCTTTGGGTACACCTGAACTCCCTGGGGGAGCCTTTACGCAACCCCACACTCAACAGGACTCTGCGTCTTCACTCTTTCCTAACAACCCTAAACATAACCCTAACCGCAACAAGAAGCTGAACCCGAGTTAGACCCGAAAAAACACGTACGGTGCCACTTTCTGCCATCAAAAAGTGCTCTCAGCGGAAGCCTTTGGGTACACCTGAACTCCCTGGGGGAGCCTTTACGCAACCCCACACTCAACAGGACTCTGCGTCTTCACTCTTTCCTAACAACCCTAAACATAACCCTAACCGCAACAAGAAGCTGAACCCGAGTTAGACCCGAAAAAACACGTACGGTGCCACTTTCTGCCATCAAAAAGTGCTCTCAGCGGAAGCCTTTGGGTACACCTGAACTCCCTGGGGGAGCCTTTACGCAACCCCACACTCAACAGGACTCTGCGTCTTCACTCTTTCCTAACAACCCTAAACATAACCCTAACCGCAACAAGAAGCTGAACCCGAGTTAGACCCGAAAAAACATGTACGGTGCCACTTTCTGCCATCAAAAAGTGCTCTCAGCGGAAGCCTTTGGGTACACCTGAACTCCCTGGGGGAGCCTTTACGCAACCCCACACTCAACAGGACTCTGCGTCTTCACTCTTTCCTAACAACCCTAAACATAAGCCTAACCGCAACAAGAAGCTCAACCCGAGTTAGACCCGAAAAAACACGTACGGTGCCACTTTCTGCCATCAAAAAGTGCTCTCAGCGGAAGCCTTTGGGTACACCTGAACTCCCTGGGGGAGCCTTTACGCAACCCCACACTCAACAGGACTCTGCGTCTTCACTCTTTCCTAACAACCCTAAACATAAGCCTAACCGCAACAAGAAGCTGAACCCGAGTTAGACCCGAAAAAACACGTACGGTGCCACTTTCTGCCATCAAAAAGTGCTCTCAGCGGAAGCCTTTGGGTACACCTGAACTCCCTGGGGGAGCCTTTACGCAACCCCACACTCAACAGGACTCTGCGTCTTCACTCTTTCCTAACAACCCTAAACATAACCCTAACCGCAACAAGAAGCTGAACCCGAGTTAGACCCGAAAAAACACGTACGGTGCCACTTTCTGCCATCAAAAAGTGCTCTCAGCGGAAGCCTTTGGGTACACCTGAACTCCCTGGGGGAGCCTTTACGCAACCCCACACTCAACAGGACTCTGCGTCTTCACTCTTTCCTAACAACCCTAAACATAACCCTAACCGCAACAAGAAGCTGAACCCGAGTTAGACCCGAAAAAACACGTACGGTGCCACTTTCTGCCATCAAAAAGTGCTCTCAGCGGAAGCCTTTGGGTACACCTGAACTCCCTGGGGGAGCCTTTACGCAACCCCACACTCAACAGGACTCTGCGTCTTCACTCTTTCCTAACAACCCTAAACATAACCCTAACCGCAACAAGAAGCTGAACCCGAGTTAGACCCGAAAAAACACGTACGGTGCCACTTTCTGCCATCAAAAAGTGCTCTCAGCGGAAGCCTTTGGGTACACGTGAACTCCCTGGGGGAGCCTTTACGCAACCCCACACTCAACAGGACTCTGCGTCTTCACTCTTTCCTAACAACCCTAAACATAACGCTAACCGCAACAAGAAGCTCAACCCGAGTTAGACCCGAAAAAACACGTACGGTGCCACTTTCTGCCATCAAAAAGTGCTCTCAGCGGAAGCCTTTGGGTACACCTGAACTCCCTGGGGGAGCCTTTACGCAACCCCACACTCAACAGGACTCTGCGTCTTCACTCTTTCCTAACAACCCTAAACATAAGCCTAACCGCAACAAGAAGCTCAACCCGAGTTAGACCCGAAAAAACACGTACGGTGCCACTTTCTGCCATCAAAAAGTGCTCTCAGCGGAAGCCTTTGGGTACACCTGAACTCCCTGGGGGAGCCTTTACGCAACCCCACACTCAACAGGACTCTGCGTCTTCACTCTTTCCTAACAACCCTAAACATAACCCTAACCGCAACAAGAAGCTGAACCCGAGTTAGACCCGAAAAAACACGTACGGTGCCACTTTCTGCCATCAAAAAGTGCTCTCAGCGGAAGCCTTTGGGTACACCTGAACTCCCTGGGGGAGCCTTTACGCAACCCCACACTCAACAGGACTCTGCATCTTCACTCTTTCCTAACAACCCTAAACATAACCCTAACCGCAACAAGAAGCTGAACCCGAGTTAGACCCGAAAAAACACGTACGGTGCCACTTTCTGCCATCCAAAAGTGCTCTGAGCGGAAGCCTTTGGGTACACCTGAACTCCCTGGGGGAGCCTTTACGCAACCCCACACTCAACAGGACTCTGCGTCTTCACTCTTTCCTAACAACCCTAAACATAACCCTAACCGCAACAAGAAGCTGAACCCGAGTTAGTCCCGAAAAACACGTACGGTGCCACTTTCTGCCATCAAAAAGTGCTCTCAGCGGAAGCCTTTGGGTACACCTGAACTCCCTGGAGGAGCCTTTACGCAACCCCACACTCAACAGGACTCTGCGTCTTCACTCTTTCCTAACAACCCTAAACATAACCCTAACCGCAACAAGAAGCTGAACCCGAGTTAGACCCGAAAAAACACGTACGGTGCCACTTTCTGCCATCAAAAAGTGCTCTCAGCGGAAGCCTTTGGGTACACCTGAACTCCCTGGGGGAGCCTTTACGCAACCCCACACTCAACAGGACTCTGTGTCTTCACTCTTTCCTAACAACCCTAAACATAAGCCTAACCGCAACAAGAAGCTGAACCCGAGTTAGACCCGAAAAAACACGTACGGTGCCACTTTCTGCCATCCAAAAGTGCTCTCAGCGGAAGCCTTTGGGTACACCTGAACTCCCTGGGGGAGCCTTTACGCAACCCCACACTCAACAGGACTCTGCGTCTTCACTCTTTCCTAACAACCCTAAACATAACCCTAACCGCAACAAGAAGCTCAACCCGAGTTAGACCCGAAAAAACACGTACGGTGCCACTTTCTGCCATCAAAAAGTGCTCTCAGCGGAAGCCTTTGGGTACACCTGAACTCCCTGGGGGAGCCTTTACGCAACCCCACACTCAACAGGACTCTGCGTCTTCACTCTTTCCTAACAACCCTAAACATAACCCTAACCGCAACAAGAAGCTGAACCCGAGTTAGACCCGAAAAAACACGTACGGTGCCACTTTCTGCCATCAAAAAGTGCTCTCAGCGGAAGCCTTTGGGTACACCTGAACTCCCTGGGGGAGCCTTTACGCAACCCCACACTCAACAGGACTCTGCGTCTTCACTCTTTCCTAACAACCCTAAACATAACCCTAACCGCAACAAGAAGCTGAACCCGAGTTAGACCCGAAAAAACACGTACGGTGCCACTTTCTGCCATCAAAAAGTGCTCTCAGCGGAAGCCTTTGGGTACACCTGAACTCCCTGGGGGAGCCTTTACGCAACCCCACACTCAACAGGACTCTGCGTCTTCACTCTTTCCTAACAACCCTAAACATAACCCTAACCGCAACAAGAAGCTGAACCCGAGTTAGACCCGAAAAAACATGTACGGTGCCACTTTCTGCCATCAAAAAGTGCTCTCAGCGGAAGCCTTTGGGTACACCTGAACTCCCTGGGGGAGCCTTTACGCAACCCCACACTCAACAGGACTCTGCGTCTTCACTCTTTCCTAACAACCCTAAACATAAGCCTAACCGCAACAAGAAGCTCAACCCGAGTTAGACCCGAAAAAACACGTACGGTGCCACTTTCTGCCATCAAAAAGTGCTCTCAGCGGAAGCCTTTGGGTACACCTGAACTCCCTGGGGGAGCCTTTACGCAACCCCACACTCAACAGGACTCTGCGTCTTCACTCTTTCCTAACAACCCTAAACATAAGCCTAACCGCAACAAGAAGCTGAACCCGAGTTAGACCCGAAAAAACACGTACGGTGCCACTTTCTGCCATCAAAAAGTGCTCTCAGCGGAAGCCTTTGGGTACACCTGAACTCCCTGGGGGAGCCTTTACGCAACCCCACACTCAACAGGACTCTGCGTCTTCACTCTTTCCTAACAACCCTAAACATAACCCTAACCGCAACAAGAAGCTGAACCCGAGTTAGACCCGAAAAAACACGTACGGTGCCACTTTCTGCCATCAAAAAGTGCTCTCAGCGGAAGCCTTTGGGTACACCTGAACTCCCTGGGGGAGCCTTTACGCAACCCCACACTCAACAGGACTCTGCGTCTTCACTCTTTCCTAACAACCCTAAACATAACCCTAACCGCAACAAGAAGCTGAACCCGAGTTAGACCCGAAAAAACACGTACGGTGCCACTTTCTGCCATCAAAAAGTGCTCTCAGCGGAAGCCTTTGGGTACACCTGAACTCCCTGGGGGAGCCTTTACGCAACCCCACACTCAACAGGACTCTGCGCCTTCACTCTTTCCTAACAACCCTAAACATAACCCTAACCGGAACAAGAAGCTGAACCCGAGTTAGACCCGAAAAAACACGTACGGTGCCACTTTCTGCCATCAAAAAGTGCTCTCAGCGGAAGCCTTTGGGTACACGTGAACTCCCTGGGGGAGCCTTTACGCAACCCCACACTCAACAGGACTCTGCGTCTTCACTCTTTCCTAACAACCCTAAACATAACCCTAACCGCAACAAGAAGCTCAACCCGAGTTAGACCCGAAAAAACACGTACGGTGCCACTTTCTGCCATCAAAAAGTGCTCTCAGCGGAAGCCTTTGGGTACACCTGAACTCCCTGGGGGAGCCTTTACGCAACCCCACACTCAACAGGACTCTGCGTCTTCACTCTTTCCTAACAACCCTAAACATAAGCCTAACCGCAACAAGAAGCTCAACCCGAGTTAGACCCGAAAAAACACGTACGGTGCCACTTTCTGCCATCAAAAAGTGCTCTCAGCGGAAGCCTTTGGGTACACCTGAACTCCCTGGGGGAGCCTTTACGCAACCCCACACTCAACAGGACTCTGCGTCTTCACTCTTTCCTAACAACCCTAAACATAACCCTAACCGCAACAAGAAGCTGAACCCGAGTTAGACCCGAAAAAACACGTACGGTGCCACTTTCTGCCATCAAAAAGTGCTCTCAGCGGAAGCCTTTGGGTACACCTGACCTCCCTGGGGGAGCCTTTACGCAACCCCACACTCAACAGGACTCTGCGTCTTCACTCTTTCCTAACAACCCTAAACATAACCCCAACCGCAACAAGAAGCTGAACCCGAGTTAGACCCGAAAAAACACGTACGGTGCCACTTTCTGCCATCAAAAAGTGCTCTCAGCGGAAGCCTTTGGGTACACCTGAACTCCCTGGGGGAGCCTTTACGCAACCCCACACTCAACAGGACTCTGCGTCTTCACTCTTTCCTAACAACCCTAAACATAACCCTAACCGCAACAAGAAGCTGAACCCGAGTTAGACCCGAAAAAACACGTACGGTGCCACTTTCTGCCATCAAAAAGTGCTCTCAGCGGAAGCCTTTGGGTACACCTGAACTCCCTGGGGGAGCCTTTACGCAACCCCACACTCAACAGGACTCTGCATCTTCACTCTTTCCTAACAACCCTAAACATAACCCTAACCGCAACAAGAAGCTGAACCCGAGTTAGACCCGAAAAAACACGTACGGTGCCACTTTCTGCCGTCAAAAAGTGCTCTCAGCGGAAGCCTTTGGGTACACCTGAACTCCCTGGGGGAGCCTTTACGCAACCCCACACTCAACAGGACTCTGCGTCTTCACTCTTTCCTAACAACCCTAAACATAACCCTAACCGCAACAAGAAGCTGAACCCGAGTTAGACCCGAAAAAACACGTACGGTGCCACTTTCTGCCATCAAAAAGTGCTCTCAGCGGAAGCCTTTCGGTACACCTGAACTCCCTGGAGGAGCCTTTACGCAACCCCACACTCAACAGGACTCTGCGTCTTCACTCTTTCCTAACAACCCTAAACATAACCCTAACCGCAACAAGAAGCTCAACCCGAGTTAGACCCGAAAAAACACGTACGGTGCCACTTTCTGCCATCAAAAAGTGCTCTCAGCGGAAGCCTTTGGGTACACCTGAACTCCCTGGGGGAGCCTTTACGCAACCCCACACTCAACAGGACTCTGCGTCTTCACTCTTTCCTAACAACCCTAAATATAACCCTAACCGGAACAAGAAGCTGAACCCGAGTTAGACCCGAAAAAACACGTACGGTGCCACTTTCTGCCATCAAAAAGTGCTCTCAGCGGAAGCCTTTGGGTACACCTGAACTCCCTGGGGGAGCCTTTACGCAACCCCACACTCAACAGGACTCTGCGTCTTCACTCTTTCCTAACAACCCTAAACATAACCCTAACCGCAACAAGAAGCTCAACCCGAGTTAGACCCGAAAAAACACGTACGGTGCCACTTTCTGCCATCAAAAAGTGCTCTCAGCGGAAGCCTTTGGGTACACCTGAACTCCCTGGGGGAGCCTTTACGCAACCCCACACTCAACAGGACTCTGCGTCTTCACTCTTTCCTAACAACCCTAAACATAACCCTAACCGCAACAAGAAGCTGAACCCGAGTTAGACCCGAAAAAACACGTACAGTGCCACTTTCTGCCATCAAAAAGTGCTCTCAGCGGAAGCCTTTGGGTACACCTGAACTCCCTGGGGGAGCCTTTACGCAACCCCACACTCAACAGGACTCTGCGTCTTCACTCTTTCCTAACAACCCTAAACATAACCCTAACCGCAACAAGAAGCTGAACCCGAGTTAGACCCGAAAAAACACGTACGGTGCCACTTTCTGCCATCAAAAAGTGCTCTCAGCGGAAGCCTTTGGGTACACCTGAACTCCCTGGGGGAGCCTTTACGCAACCCCACACTCAACAGGACTCTGCGTCTTCACTCTTTCCTAACAACCCTAAACATAACCCTAACCGCAACAAGAAGCTGAACCCGAGTTAGACCCGAAAAAACACGTACGGTGCCACTTTCTGCCATCCAAAAGTGCTCTCAGCGGAAGCCTTTGGGTACACCTGAACTCCCTGGGGGAGCCTTTACGCAACCCCACACTCAACAGGACTCTGCGTCTTCACTCTTTCCTAACAACCCTAAACATAACCCTAACCGCAACAAGAAGCTGAACCCGAGTTAGACCCGAAAAAACACGTATGGTGCCACTTTCTGCCATCAAAAAGTGCTCTCAGCGGAAGCCTTTGGGTACACCTGAACTCCCTGGGGGAGCCTTTACGCAACCCCACACTCAACAGGACTCTGCGTCTTCACTCTTTCCTAACAACCCTAAACATAACCCTAACCGCAACAAGAAGCTCAACCCGAGTTAGACCCGAAAAAACACGTACGGTGCCACTTTCTGCCATCAAAAAGTGCTCTCAGCGGAAGCCTTTCGGTACACCTAAACTCCCTGGGGGAGCCTTTACGCAACCCCACACTCAACAGGACTCTGCGTCTTCACTCTTTCCTAACAACCCTAAACATAACCCTAACCGCAACAAGAAGCTGAACCCGAGTTAGACCCGAAAAAACACGTACGGTGCCACTTTCTGCCATCAAAAAGTGCTCTCAGCGGAAGCCTTTGGGTACACCTGAACTCCCTGGGGGAGCCTTTACGCAACCCCACACTCAACAGGACTCTGCGTCTTCACTCTTTCCTAACAACCCTAAACATAACCCTAACCGGAACAAGAAGCTCAACCCGAGTTAGACCCGAAAAAACACGTACGGTGCCACTTTCTGCCATCAAAAAGTGCTCTCAGCGGAAGCCTTTCGGTACACCTGAACTCCCTGGAGGAGCCTTTACGCAACCCCACACTCAACAGGACTCTGCGTCTTCACTCTTTCCTAACAACCCTAAACATAACCCTAACCGCAACAAGAAGCTGAACCCGAGTTAGACCCGAAAAAACACGTACGGTGCCACTTTCTGCCGTCAAAAAGTGCTCTCAGCGGAAGCCTTTGGGTACACCTGAACTCCCTGGGGGAGCCTTTACGCAACCCCACACTCAACAGGACTCTGCGTCTTCACTCTTTCCTAACAACCCTAAACATAAGCCTAACCGCAACAAGAAGCTGAACCCGAGTTAGACCCGAAAAAACACGTACGGTGCCACTTTCTGCCATCAAAAAGTGCTCTCAGCGGAAGCCTTTGGGTACACCTGAACTCCCTGGGGGAGCCTTTACGCAACCCCACACTCAACAGGACTCTGCGTCTTCACTCTTTCCTAACAACCCTAAACATAACCCTAACCGCAACAAGAAGCTCAACCCGAGATAGACCCGAAAAAACACGTACGGTGCCACTTTCTGCCATCAAAAAGTGCTCTCAGCGGAAGCCTTTGGGTACACCTGAACTCCCTGGGGGAGCCTTTACGCAACCCCACACTCAACAGGACTCTGCGTCTTCACTCTTTCCTAACAACCCTAAACATAACCCTAACCGCAACAAGAAGCTGAACCCGAGTTAGACCCGAAAAAACACGTACGGTGCCACTTTCTGCCATCAAAAAGTGCTCTCAGCGGAAGCCTTTGGGTACACCTGAACTCCCTGGGGGAGCCTTTACGCAACCCCACACTCAACAGGACTCTGCGTCTTCACTCTTTCCTAACAACCCTAAACATAACCCTAACCGCAACAAGAAGCTGAACCCGAGTTAGACCCGAAAAAACACGTACAGTGCCACTTTCTGCCATCAAAAAGTGCTCTCAGCGGAAGCCTTTGGGTACACCTGAACTCCCTGGGGGAGCCTTTACGCAACCCCACACTCAACAGGACTCTGCGTCTTCACTCTTTCCTAACAACCCTAAACATAACCCTAACCGCAACAAGAAGCTGAACCCGAGTTAGACCCGAAAAAACACGTACGGTGCCACTTTCTGCCATCCAAAAGTGCTCTCAGCGGAAGCCTTTGGGTACACCTGAACTCCCTGGGGGAGCCTTTACGCAACCCCACACTCAACAGGACTCTGCGTCTTCACTCTTTCCTAACAACCCTAAACATAACCCTAACCGCAACAAGAAGCTGAACCCGAGTTAGACCCGAAAAAACACGTACGGTGCCACTTTCTGCCATCCAAAAGTGCTCTCAGCGGAAGCCTTTGGGTACACCTGAACTCCCTGGGGGAGCCTTTACGCAACCCCACACTCAACAGGACTCTGCGTCTTCACTCTTTCCTAACAACCCTAAACATAACCCTAACCGCAACAAGAAGCTGAACCCGAGTTAGACCCGAAAAAACACGTATGGTGCCACTTTCTGCCATCAAAAAGTGCTCTCAGCGGAAGCCTTTGGGTACACCTGAACTCCCTGGGGGAGCCTTTACGCAACCCCACACTCAACAGGACTCTGCGTCTTCACTCTTTCCTAACAACCCTAAACATAACCCTAACCGCAACAAGAAGCTGAACCCGAGTTAGACCCGAAAAAACACGTACGGTGCCACTTTCTGCCATCAAAAAGTGCTCTCAGCGGAAGCCTTTCGGTACACCTAAACTCCCTGGGGGAGCCTTTACGCAACCCCACACTCAACAGGACTCTGCGTCTTCACTCTTTCCTAACAACCCTAAACATAACCCTAACCGCAACAAGAAGCTGAACCCGAGTTAGACCCGAAAAAACACGTACGGTGCCACTTTCTGCCATCAAAAAGTGCTCTCAGCGGAAGCCTTTGGGTACACCTGAACTCCCTGGGGGAGCCTTTACGCAACCCCACACTCAACAGGACTCTGCGCCTTCACTCTTTCCTAACAACCCTAAACATAACCCTAACCGGAACAAGAAGCTCAACCCGAGTTAGACCCGAAAAAACACGTACGGTGCCACTTTCTGCCATCAAAAAGTGCTCTCAGCGGAAGCCTTTGGGTACACCTGAACTCCCTGGGGGAGCCTTTACGCAACCCCACACTCAACAGGACTCTGCGTCTTCACTCTTTCCTAACAACCCTAAACATAACCCTAACCGCAACAAGAAGCTCAACCCGAGATAGACCCGAAAAAACACGTACGGTGCCACTTTCTGCCATCAAAAAGTGCTCTCAGCGGAAGCCTTTGGGTACACCTGAACTCCCTGGGGGAGCCTTTACGCAACCCCACACTCAACAGGACTCTGCGTCTTCACTCTTTCCTAACAACCCTAAACATAACCCTAACCGCAACAAGAAGCTGAACCCGAGTTAGACCCGAAAAAACACGTACGGTGCCACTTTCTGCCATCAAAAAGTGCTCTCAGCGGAAGCCTTTCGGTACACCTGAACTCCCTGGAGGAGCCTTTACGCAACCCCACACTCAACAGGACTCTGCGTCTTCACTCTTTCCTAACAACCCTAAACATAACCCTAACCGCAACAAGAAGCTCAACCCGAGTTAGACCCGAAAAAACACGTACGGTGCCACTTTCTGCCATCCAAAAGTGCTCTCAGCGGAAGCCTTTGGGTACACCTGAACTCCCTGGGGGAGCCTTTACGCAACCCCACACTCAACAGGACTCTGCGTCTTCACTCTTTCCTAACAACCCTAAACATAACCCTAACCGCAACAAGAAGCTGAACCCGAGTTAGACCCGAAAAAACACGTACGGTGCCACTTTCTGCCATCAAAAAGTGCTCTCAGCGGAAGCCTTTGGGTACACCTGAACTCCCTGGGGGAGCCTTTACGCAACCCCACACTCAACAGGACTCTGCGTCTTCACTCTTTCCTAACAACCCTAAATATAACCCTAACCGGAACAAGAAGCTGAACCCGAGTTAGACCCGAAAAAACACGTACGGTGCCACTTTCTGCCATCAAAAAGTGCTTTCAGCGGAAGCCTTTGGGTACACCTGAACTCCCTGGGGGAGCCTTTACGCAACCCCACACTCAACAGGACTCTGCGTCTTCACTCTTTCCTAACAACCCTAAACATAACCCTAACCGCAACAAGAAGGTGAACCCGAGTTAGACCCGAAAAAACACGTACGGTGCCACTTTCTGCCATCAAAAAGTGCTCTCAGCGGAAGCCTTTGGGTACACCTGACCTCCCTGGGGGAGCCTTTACGCAACCCCACACTCAACAGGACTCTGCGTCTTCACTCTTTCCTAACAACCCTAAACATAACCCTAACCGCAACAAGAAGCTGAACCCGAGTTAGACCCGAAAAAACACGTACGGTGCCACTTTCTGCCATCAAAAAGTGCTCTCAGCGGAAGCCTTTGGGTACACCTGAACTCCCTGGGGGAGCCTTTACGCAACCCCACACTCAACAGGACTCTGCGTCTTCACTCTTTCCTAACAACCCTAAACATAACCCTAACCGCAACAAGAAGCTGAACCCGAGTTAGACCCGAAAAAACACGTACGGTGCCACTTTCTGCCGTCAAAAAGTGCTCTCAGCGGAAGCCTTTGGGTACACCTGAATTCCCTGGGGGAGCCTTTACGCAACCCCACACTCAACAGGACTCTGCGTCTTCACTCTTTCCTAACAACCCTAAACATAACCCTAACCGCAACAAGAAGCTCAACCCGAGTTAGACCCGAAAAAACACGTACGGTGCCACTTTCTGCCATCAAAAAGTGCTCTCAGCGGAAGCCTTTGGGTACACCTGAACTCCCTGGGGGAGCCTTTACGCAACCCCACACTCAACAGGACTCTGCGTCTTCGCTCTTTCCTAACAACCCTAAACATAACCCTAACCGCAACAAGAAGCTGAACCCGAGTTAGACCCGAAAAAACACGTACGGTGCCACTTTCTGCCATCAAAAAGTGCTCTCAGCGGAAGCCTTTGGGTACACCTGACCTCCCTGGGGGAGCCTTTACGCAACCCCACACTCAACAGGACTCTGCGTCTTCACTCTTTCCTAACAACCCTAAACATAACCCTAACCGCAACAAGAAGCTGAACCCGAGTTAGACCCGAAAAAACACGTACGGTGCCACTTTCTGCCATCAAAAAGTGCTCTCAGCGGAAGCCTTTGGGTACACCTGAACTCCCTGGGGGAGCCTTTACGCAACCCCACACTCAACAGGACTCTGCGTCTTCACTCTTTCCTAACAACCCTAAACATAACCCTAACCGCAACAAGAAGCTGAACCCGAGTTAGACCCGAAAAAACACGTACGGTGCCACTTTCTGCCGTCAAAAAGTGCTCTCAGCGGAAGCCTTTGGGTACACCTGAATTCCCTGGGGGAGCCTTTACGCAACCCCACACTCAACAGGACTCTGCGTCTTCACTCTTTCCTAACAACCCTAAACATAACCCTAACCGCAACAAGAAGCTCAACCCGAGTTAGACCCGAAAAAACACGTACGGTGCCACTTTCTGCCATCAAAAAGTGCTCTCAGCGGAAGCCTTTGGGTACACCTGAACTCCCTGGGGGAGCCTTTACGCAACCCCACACTCAACAGGACTCTGCGTCTTCGCTCTTTCCTAACAACCCTAAACATAACCCTAACCGCAACAAGAAGCTGAACCCGAGTTAGACCCGAAAAAACACGTACGGTGCCACTTTCTGCCATCAAAAAGTGCTCTCAGCGGAAGCCTTTGGGTACACCTGAACTCCCTGGGGGAGCCTTTACGCAACCCCACACTCAACAGGACTCTGCGTCTTCACTCTTTCCTAACAACCCTAAACATAACCCTAACCGCAACAAGAAGCTGAACCCGAGTTAGACCCGAAAAAACACGTACGGTGCCACTTTCTGCCATCCAAAAGTGCTCTCAGCGGAAGCCTTTGGGTACACCTGAACTCCCTGGGGGAGCCTTTACGCAACCCCACACTCAACAGGACTCTGCGTCTTCACTCTTTCCTAACAACCCTAAACATAACCCTAACCGCAACAAGAAGCTGAACCCGAGTTAGACCCGAAAAAACACGTATGGTGCCACTTTCTGCCATCAAAAAGTGCTCTCAGCGGAAGCCTTTGGGTACACCTGAACTCCCTGGGGGAGCCTTTACGCAACCCCACACTCAACAGGACTCTGCGTCTTCACTCTTTCCTAACAACCCTAAACATAACCCTAACCGCAACAAGAAGCTCAACCCGAGTTAGACCCGAAAAAACACGTACGGTGCCACTTTCTGCCATCAAAAAGTGCTCTCAGCGGAAGCCTTTCGGTACACCTAAACTCCCTGGGGGAGCCTTTACGCAACCCCACACTCAACAGGACTCTGCGTCTTCACTCTTTCCTAACAACCCTAAACATAACCCTAACCGCAACAAGAAGCTGAACCCGAGTTAGACCCGAAAAAACACGTACGGTGCCACTTTCTGCCATCAAAAAGTGCTCTCAGCGGAAGCCTTTGGGTACACCTGAACTCCCTGGGGGAGCCTTTACGCAACCCCACACTCAACAGGACTCTGCGCCTTCACTCTTTCCTAACAACCCTAAACATAACCCTAACCGGAACAAGAAGCTCAACCCGAGTTAGACCCGAAAAAACACGTACGGTGCCACTTTCTGCCATCAAAAAGTGCTCTCAGCGGAAGCCTTTGGGTACACCTGAACTCCCTGGGGGAGCCTTTACGCAACCCCACACTCAACAGGACTCTGCGTCTTCACTCTTTCCTAACAACCCTAAACATAACCCTAACCGCAACAAGAAGCTCAACCCGAGTTAGACCCGAAAAAACACGTACGGTGCCACTTTCTGCCGTCAAAAAGTGCTCTCAGCGGAAGCCTTTGGGTACACCTGAACTCCCTGGGGGAGCCTTTACGCAACCCCACACTCAACAGGACTCTGCGTCTTCACTCTTTCCTAACAACCCTAAACATAACCCTAACCGGAACAAGAAGCTGAACCCGAGTTAGACCCGAAAAAACACGTACGGTGCCACTTTCTGCCATCAAAAAGTGCTCTCAGCGGAAGCCTTTGGGTACACCTGAACTCCCTGGGGGAGCCTTTACGCAACCCCACACTCAACAGGACTCTGCGTCTTCACTCTTTCCTAACAACCCTAAACATAACCCTAACCGCAACAAGAAGCTCAACCCGAGATAGACCCGAAAAAACACGTACGGTGCCACTTTCTGCCATCAAAAAGTGCTCTCAGCGGAAGCCTTTGGGTACACCTGAACTCCCTGGGGGAGCCTTTACGCAACCCCACACTCAACAGGACTCTGCGTCTTCACTCTTTCCTAACAACCCTAAACATAACCCTAACCGCAACAAGAAGCTGAACCCGAGTTAGACCCGAAAAAACACGTACGGTGCCACTTTCTGCCATCAAAAAGTGCTCTCAGCGGAAGCCTTTCGGTACACCTGAACTCCCTGGAGGAGCCTTTACGCAACCCCACACTCAACAGGACTCTGCGTCTTCACTCTTTCCTAACAACCCTAAACATAACCCTAACCGCAACAAGAAGCTCAACCCGAGTTAGACCCGAAAAAACACGTACGGTGCCACTTTCTGCCATCCAAAAGTGCTCTCAGCGGAAGCCTTTGGGTACACCTGAACTCCCTGGGGGAGCCTTTACGCAACCCCACACTCAACAGGACTCTGCGTCTTCACTCTTTCCTAACAACCCTAAACATAACCCTAACCGCAACAAGAAGCTGAACCCGAGTTAGACCCGAAAAAACACGTACGGTGCCACTTTCTGCCATCAAAAAGTGCTCTCAGCGGAAGCCTTTGGGTACACCTGAACTCCCTGGGGGAGCCTTTACGCAACCCCACACTCAACAGGACTCTGCGTCTTCACTCTTTCCTAACAACCCTAAATATAACCCTAACCGGAACAAGAAGCTGAACCCGAGTTAGACCCGAAAAAACACGTACGGTGCCACTTTCTGCCATCAAAAAGTGCTTTCAGCGGAAGCCTTTGGGTACACCTGAACTCCCTGGGGGAGCCTTTACGCAACCCCACACTCAACAGGACTCTGCGTCTTCACTCTTTCCTAACAACCCTAAACATAACCCTAACCGCAACAAGAAGGTGAACCCGAGTTAGACCCGAAAAAACACGTACGGTGCCACTTTCTGCCATCAAAAAGTGCTCTCAGCGGAAGCCTTTGGGTACACCTGACCTCCCTGGGGGAGCCTTTACGCAACCCCACACTCAACAGGACTCTGCGTCTTCACTCTTTCCTAACAACCCTAAACATAACCCTAACCGCAACAAGAAGCTGAACCCGAGTTAGACCCGAAAAAACACGTACGGTGCCACTTTCTGCCATCAAAAAGTGCTCTCAGCGGAAGCCTTTGGGTACACCTGAACTCCCTGGGGGAGCCTTTACGCAACCCCACACTCAACAGGACTCTGCGTCTTCACTCTTTCCTAACAACCCTAAACATAACCCTAACCGCAACAAGAAGCTGAACCCGAGTTAGACCCGAAAAAACACGTACGGTGCCACTTTCTGCCGTCAAAAAGTGCTCTCAGCGGAAGCCTTTGGGTACACCTGAATTCCCTGGGGGAGCCTTTACGCAACCCCACACTCAACAGGACTCTGCGTCTTCACTCTTTCCTAACAACCCTAAACATAACCCTAACCGCAACAAGAAGCTCAACCCGAGTTAGACCCGAAAAAACACGTACGGTGCCACTTTCTGCCATCAAAAAGTGCTCTCAGCGGAAGCCTTTGGGTACACCTGAACTCCCTGGGGGAGCCTTTACGCAACCCCACACTCAACAGGACTCTGCGTCTTCGCTCTTTCCTAACAACCCTAAACATAACCCTAACCGCAACAAGAAGCTGAACCCGAGTTAGACCCGAAAAAACACGTACGGTGCCACTTTCTGCCATCAAAAAGTGCTCTCAGCGGAAGCCTTTGGGTACACCTGAACTCCCTGGGGGAGCCTTTACGCAACCCCACACTCAACAGGACTCTGCGTCTTCACTCTTTCCTAACAACCCTAAACATAACCCTAACCGCAACAAGAAGCTCAACCCGAGTTAGACCCGAAAAAACACGTACGGTGCCACTTTCTGCCATCAAAAAGTGCTCTCAGCGGAAGCCTTTGGGTACACCTGAACTCCCTGGGGGAGCCTTTACGCAACCCCACACTCAACAGGACTCTGCGTCTTCACTCTTTCCTAACAACCCTAAACATAACCCTAACCGCAACAAGAAGCTGAACCCGAGTTAGACCCGAAAAAACACGTACGGTGCCACTTTCTGCCATCAAAAAGTGCTCTCAGCGGAAGCCTTTGGGTACACCTGACCTCCCTGGGGGAGCCTTTACGCAACCCCACACTCAACAGGACTCTGCGTCTTCACTCTTTCCTAACAACCCTAAACATAACCCGAACCGCAACAAGAAGCTGAACCCGAGTTAGACCCGAAAAAACACGTACGGTGCCACTTTCTGCCATCAAAAAGTGCTCTCAGCGGAAGCCTTTGGGTACACCTGAACTCCCTGGGGGAGCCTTTACGCAACCCCACACTCAACAGGACTCTGCGTCTTCACTCTTTCCTAACAACCCTAAACATAACCCTAACCGCAACAAGAAGCTGAACCCGAGTTAGACCCGAAAAAACACGTACGGTGCCACTTTCTGCCATCAAAAAGTGCTCTCAGCGGAAGCCTTTGGGTACACCTGAACTCCCTGGGGGAGCCTTTACGCAACCCCACACTCAACAGGACTCTGCGTCTTCACTGTTTCCTAACAACCCTAAACATAACCCTAACCGCAACAAGAAGCTGAACCCGAGTTAGACCCGAAAGAACATGTACGGTGCCACTTTCTGCCATCAAAAAGTGCTCTCAGCGGAAGCCTTTGGGTACACCTGAACTCCCTGGGGGAGCCTTTACGCAACCCCACACTCAACAGGACTCTGCGTCTTCACTCTTTCCTAACAACCCTAAACATAAGCCTAACCGCAACAAGAAGCTGAACCCGAGTTAGACCCGAAAAAACACGTACGGTGCCACTTTCTGCCATCAAAAAGTGCTCTCAGCGGAAGCCTTTGGGTACACCTGAACTCCCTGGGGGAGCCTTTACGCAACCCCACACTCAACAGGACTCTGCGTCTTCACTCTTTCCTAACAACCCTAAACATAACCCTAACCGCAACAAGAAGCTGAACCCGAGTTAGACCCGAAAAAACACGTACGGTGCCACTTTCTGCCATCAAAAAGTGCTCTCAGCGGAAGCCTTTGGGTACACCTGAACTCCCTGGGGGAGCCTTTACGCAACCCCACACTCAACAGGACTCTGCGTCTTCACTCTTTCCTAACAACCCTAAACATAACCCTAACCGCAACAAGAAGCTCAACCCGAGTTAGACCCGAAAAAACACGTACGGTGCCACTTTCTGCCATCCAAAAGTGCTCTCAGCGGAAGCCTTTGGGTACACCTGACCTCCCTGGGGGAGCCTTTACGCAACCCCACACTCAACAGGACTCTGCGTCTTCACTCTTTCCTAACAACCCTAAACATAACCCTAACCGCAACAAGAACCTGAACCCGAGTTAGACCCGAAAAAACACGTACGGTGCCACTTTCTGCCATCAAAAAGTGCTCTCAGCGGAAGCCTTTGGGTACACCTGAACTCCCTGGGGGAGCCTTTACGCAACCCCACACTCAACAGGACTCTGCGTCTTCACTCTTTCCTAACAACCCTAAACATAACCCTAACCGCAACAAGAAGCTCAACCCGAGTTAGACCCGAAAAAACACGTACGGTGCCACTTTCTGCCATCAAAAAGTGCTCTCAGCGGAAGCCTTTGGGTACACCTGAACTCCCTGGGGGAGCCTTTATGCAACCCCACACTCAACAGGACTCTGCGTCTTCACTGTTTCCTAACAACCCTAAACATAACCCTAACCGCAACAAGAAGCTGAACCCGAGTTAGACCCGAAAAAACATGTACGGTGCCACTTTTTGCCATCAAAAAGTGCTCTCAGCGGAAGCCTTTGGGTACACCTGAACTCCCTGGGGGAGCCTTTACGCAACCCCACACTCAACAGGACTCTGCGTCTTCACTCTTTCCTAACAACCCTAAACATAACCCTAACCGCAACAAGAAGCTGAACCCGAGTTAGTCCCGAAAAACACGTACGGTGCCACTTTCTGCCATCAAAAAGTGCTCTCAGCGGAAGCCTTTGGGTACACCTGAACTCCCTGGAGGAGCCTTTACGCAACCCCACACTCAACAGGACTCTGCGTCTTCACTCTTTCCTAACAACCCTAAACATAACCCTAACCGCAACAAGAAGCTGAACCCGAGTTAGACCCGAAAAAACACGTACGGTGCCACTTTCTGCCATCAAAAAGTGCTCTCAGCGGAAGCCTTTGGGTACACCTGAACTCCCTGGGGGAGCCTTTACGCAACCCCACACTCAACAGGACTCTGTGTCTTCACTCTTTCCTAACAACCCTAAACATAAGCCTAACCGCAACAAGAAGCTGAACCCGAGTTAGACCCGAAAAAACACGTACGGTGCCACTTTCTGCCATCCAAAAGTGCTCTCAGCGGAAGCCTTTGGGTACACCTGAACTCCCTGGGGGAGCCTTTACGCAACCCCACACTCAACAGGACTCTGCGTCTTCACTCTTTCCTAACAACCCTAAACATAAGCCTAACCGCAACAAGAAGCTGAACCCGAGTTAGACCCGAAAAAACACGTACGGTGCCACTTTCTGCCATCAAAAAGTGCTCTCAGCGGAAGCCTTTGGGTACACCTGAACTCCCTGGGGGAGCCTTTACGCAACCCCACACTCAACAGGACTCTGCGTCTTCACTCTTTCCTAACAACCCTAAACATAACCCTAACCGCAACAAGAAGCTCAACCCGAGTTAGACCCGAAAAAACACGTACGGTGCCACTTTCTGCCATCAAAAAGTGCTCTCAGCGGAAGCCTTTGGGTACACCTGAACTCCCTGGGGGAGCCTTTACGCAACCCCACACTCAACAGGACTCTGCGTCTTCACTCTTTCCTAACAACCCTAAACATAACCCTAACCGCAACAAGAAGCTGAACCCGAGTTAGACCCGAAAAAACACGTACGGTGCCACTTTCTGCCATCAAAAAGTGCTCTCAGCGGAAGCCTTTGGGTACACCTGAACTCCCTGGGGGAGCCTTTACGCAACCCCACACTCAACAGGACTCTGCGTCTTCACTCTTTCCTAACAACCCTAAACATAACCCTAACCGCAACAAGAAGCTGAACCCGAGTTAGACCCGAAAAAACATGTACGGTGCCACTTTCTGCCATCAAAAAGTGCTCTCAGCGGAAGCCTTTGGGTACACCTGAACTCCCTGGGGAACCTTTACGCAACCCCACACTCAACAGGACTCTGCGTCTTCACTCTTTCCTAACAACCCTAAACATAACCCTAACCGCAACAAGAAGCTCAACCCGAGTTAGACCCGAAAAAACACGTACGGTGCCACTTTCTGCCATCAAAAAGTGCTCTCAGCGGAAGCCTTTGGGTACACCTGAACTCCCTGGGGGAGCCTTTACGCAACCCCACACTCAACAGGACTCTGCGTCTTCACTCTTTCCTAACAACCCTAAACATAACCCTAACCGCAACAAGAAGCTGAACCCGAGTTAGACCCGAAAAAACACGTACGGTGCCACTTTCTGCCATCAAAAAGTGCTCTCAGCGGAAGCCTTTGGGTACACCTGAACTCCCTGGGGGAGCCTTTACGCAACCCCACACTCAACAGGACTCTGCGTCTTCACTCTTTCCTAACAACCCTAAACATAACCCTAACCGCAACAAGAAGCTGAACCCGAGTTAGACCCGAAAAAACACGTACGGTGCCACTTTCTGCCATCAAAAAGTGCTCTCAGCGGAAGCCTTTGGGTACACCTGAACTCCCTGGGGGAGCCTTTACGCAACCCCACACTCAACAGGACTCTGCGTCTTCACTCTTTCCTAACAACCCTAAACATAACGCTAACCGCAACAAGAAGCTCAACCCGAGTTAGACCCGAAAAAACACGTACGGTGCCACTTTCTGCCATCAAAAAGTGCTCTCAGCGGAAGCCTTTGGGTACACCTGAACTCCCTGGGGGAGCCTTTACGCAACCCCACACTCAACAGGACTCTGCGTCTTCACTCTTTCCTAACAACCCTAAACATAACCCTAACCGCAACAAGAAGCTCAACCCGAGTTAGACCCGAAAAAACACGTACGGTGCCACTTTCTGCCATCAAAAAGTGCTCTCAGCGGAAGCCTTTGGGTACACCTGAACTCCCTGGGGGAGCCTTTACGCAACCCCACACTCAACAGGACTCTGCGTCTTCACTCTTTCCTAACAACCCTAAACATAAGCCTAACCGCAACAAGAAGCTGAACCCGAGTTAGACCCGAAAAAACACGTACGGTGCCACTTTCTGCCATCAAAAAGTGCTCTCAGCGGAAGCCTTTGGGTACACCTGAACTCCCTGGGGGAGCCTTTACGCAACCCCACACTCAACAGGACTCTGCGTCTTCACTCTTTCCTAACAACCCTAAACATAACCCTAACCGCAACAAGAAGCTCAACCCGAGTTAGACCCGAAAAAACACGTACGGTGCCACTTTCTGCCATCAAAAAGTGCTCTCAGCGGAAGCCTTTGGGTACACCTGAACTCCCTGGGGGAGCCTTTACGCAACCCCACACTCAACAGGACTCTGCGTCTTCACTCTTTCCTAACAACCCTAAACATAACCCTAACCGCAACAAGAAGCTCAACCCGAGTTAGACCCGAAAAAACACGTACGGTGCCACTTTCTGCCATCAAAAAGTGCTCTCAGCGGAAGCCTTTGGGTACACCTGAACTCCCTGGGGGAGCCTTTACGCAACCCCACACTCAACAGGACTCTGCGTCTTCACTCTTTCCTAACAACCCTAAACATAACCCTAACCGCAACAAGAAGCTGAACCCGAGTTAGACCCGAAAAAACACGTACGGTGCCACTTTCTGCCATCAAAAAGTGCTCTCAGCGGAAGCCTTTGGGTACACCTGAACTCCCTGGGGGAGCCTTTACGCAACCCCACACTCAACAGGACTCTGCGTCTTCACTGTTTCCTAACAACCCTAAACATAACCCTAACCGCAACAAGAAGCTGAACCCGAGTTAGACCCGAAAAAACATGTACGGTGCCACTTTCTGCCATCAAAAAGTGCTCTCAGCGGAAGCCTTTGGGTACACCTGAACTCCCTGGGGGAGCCTTTACGCAACCCCACACTCAACAGGACTCTGCGTCTTCACTCTTTCCTAACAACCCTAAACATAACCCTAACCGCAACAAGAAGCTCAACCCGAGTTAGACCCGAAAAAACACGTACGGTGCCACTTTCTGCCATCAAAAAGTGCTCTCAGCGGAAGCCTTTGGGTACACCTGAACTCCCTGGGGGAGCCTTTACGCAACCCCACACTCAACAGGACTCTGCGTCTTCACTCTTTCCTAACAACCCTAAACATAAGCCTAACCGGAACAAGAAGCTGAACCCGAGTTAGACCCGAAAAAACACGTACGGTGCCACTTTCTGCCATCAAAAAGTGCTCTCAGCGGAAGCCTTTGGGTACACCTGAACTCCCTGGAGGAGCCTTGACGCAACCCCACACTCAACAGGACTCTGCGTCTTCACTCTTTCCTAACAACCCTAAACATAACCCTAACCGCAACAAGAAGCTGAACCCGAGTTAGACCCGAAAAAACACGTACGGTGCCACTTTCTGCCATCAAAAAGTGCTCTCAGCGGAAGCCTTTGGGTACACCTGAACTCCCTGGGGGAGCCTTTACGCAACCCCACACTCAACAGGACTCTGCGTCTTCACTCTTTCCTAACAACCCTAAACATAACCCTAACCGCAACAAGAAGCTGAACCCGAGTTAGACCCGAAAAAACACGTACGGTGCCACTTTCTGCCATCAAAAAGTGCTCTCAGCGGAAGCCTTTGGGTACACCTGAACTCCCTGGGGGAGCCTTTACGCAACCCCACACTCAACAGGACTCTGCGTCTTCACTCTTTCCTAACAACCCTAAACATAACGCTAACCGCAACAAGAAGCTCAACCCGAGTTAGACCCGAAAAAACACGTACGGTGCCACTTTCTGCCATCAAAAAGTGCTCTCAGCGGAAGCCTTTGGGTACACCTGAACTCCCTGGGGGAGCCTTTACGCAACCCCACACTCAACAGGACTCTGCGTCTTCACTCTTTCCTAACAACCCTAAACATAACCCTAACCGCAACAAGAAGCTCAACCCGAGTTAGACCCGAAAAAACACGTACGGTGCCACTTTCTGCCATCAAAAAGTGCTCTCAGCGGAAGCCTTTGGGTACACCTGAACTCCCTGGGGGAGCCTTTACGCAACCCCACACTCAACAGGACTCTGCGTCTTCACTCTTTCCTAACAACCCTAAACATAAGCCTAACCGCAACAAGAAGCTGAACCCGAGTTAGACCCGAAAAAACACGTACGGTGCCACTTTCTGCCATCAAAAAGTGCTCTCAGCGGAAGCCTTTGGGTACACCTGAACTCCCTGGGGGAGCCTTTACGCAACCCCACACTCAACAGGACTCTGCGTCTTCACTCTTTCCTAACAACCCTAAACATAACCCTAACCGCAACAAGAAGCTGAACCCGAGTTAGACCCGAAAAAACACGTACGGTGCCACTTTCTGCCATCAAAAAGTGCTCTCAGCGGAAGCCTTTGGGTACACCTGAACTCCCTGGGGGAGCCTTTACGCAACCCCATACTCAGCAGGACTCTGCGTCTTCACTCTTTCCTAACAACCCTAAACATAACCCTAACCGCAACAAGAAGCTGAACCCGAGTTAGACCCGAAAAAACACGTACGGTGCCACTTTCTGCCATCAAAAAGTGCTCTCAGCGGAAGCCTTTGGGTACACCTGACCTCCCTGGGGGAGCCTTTACGCAACCCCACACTCAACAGGACTCTGCGTCTTCACTCTTTCCTAACAACCCTAAACGTAACCCTAACCGCAACAAGAAGCTGAACCCGAGATAGACCCGAAAAAACAGGTACGGTGCCACTTTCTGCCATCAAAAATTGCTCTCAGCGGAAGCCTTTGGGTACACCTGAACTCCCTGGGGGAGCCTTTACGCAACCCCACACTCAACAGGACTCTGCGTCTTCACTCTTTCCTAACAACCCTAAACATAACCCTAACCGCAACAAGAAGCTCAACCCGAGTTAGACCCGAAAAAACACGTACGGTGCCACTTTCTGCCATCAAAAAGTGCTCTCAGCGGAAGCCTTTGGGTACACCTGAACTCCCTGGGGGAGCCTTTACGCAACCCCACACTCAACAGGACTCTGTGTCTTCACTCTTTCCTAACAACCCTAAACATAAGCCTAACCGCAACAAGAAGCTGAACCCGAGTTAGACCCGAAAAAACACGTACGGTGCCACTTTCTGCCATCCAAAAGTGCTCTCAGCGGAAGCCTTTGGGTACACCTGAACTCCCTGGGGGAGCCTTTACGCAACCCCACACTCGACAGGACTCTGCGTCTTCACTCTTTCCTAACAACCCTAAACATAACCCTAACCGCAACAAGAAGCTCAACCCGAGTTAGACCCGAAAAAACACGTACGGTGCCACTTTCTGCCATCAAAAAGTGCTCTCAGCGGAAGCCTTTGGGTACACCTGAACTCCCTGGGGGAGCCTTTACGCAACCCCACACTCAACAGGACTCTGCGTCTTCACTCTTTCCTAACAACCGTAAACATAACCCTAACCGCAACAAGAAGCTGAACCCGAGTTAGACCCGAAAAAACACGTACGGTGCCACTTTCTGCCATCAAAAAGTGCTCTCAGCGGAAGCCTTTGGGTACACCTGAACTCCCTGGGGGAGCCTTTACGCAACCCCACACTCAACAGGACTCTGCGTCTTCACTCTTTCCTAACAACCCTAAACATAACCCTAACCGCAACAAGAAGCTGAACCCGAGTTAGACCCGAAAAAACACGTACGGTGCCACTTTCTGCCATCAAAAAGTGCTCTCAGCGGAAGCCTTTGGGTACACCTGAACTCCCTGGGGGAGCCTTTACGCAACCCCATACTCAGCAGGACTCTGCGTCTTCACTCTTTCCTAACAACCCTAAACATAACCCTAACCGCAACAAGAAGCTGAACCCGAGTTAGACCCGAAAAAACACGTACGGTGCCACTTTCTGCCATCCAAAAGTGCTCTCAGCGGAAGCCTTTGGGTACACCTGACCTCCCTGGGGGAGCCTTTACGCAACCCCACACTCAACAGGACTCTGCGTCTTCACTCTTTCCTAACAACCCTAAACGTAACCCTAACCGCAACAAGAAGCTGAACCCGAGTTAGACCCGAAAAAACACGTACGGTGCCACTTTCTGCCATCAAAAAGTGCTCTCAGCGGAAGCCTTTGGGTACACCTGAACTCCCTGGGGGAGCCTTTACGCAACCCCACACTCAACAGGACTCTGCGTCTTCACTCTTTCCTAACAACCCTAAACATAACCCTAACCGCAACAAGAAGCTCAACCCGAGTTAGACCCGAAAAAACACGTACGGTGCCACTTTCTGCCATCAAAAAGTGCTCTCAGCGGAAGCCTTTGGGTACACCTGAACTCCCTGGGGGAGCCTTTATGCAACCCCACACTCAACAGGACTCTGCGTCTTCACTGTTTCCTAACAACCCTAAACATAACCCTAACCGCAACAAGAAGCTGAACCCGAGTTAGACCCGAAAAAACATGTACAGTGCCACTTTTTGCCATCAAAAAGTGCTCTCAGCAGAAGCCTTTGGGTACACCTGAACTCCCTGGGGGAGCCGTTACGCAACCCCACACTCAACAGGACTCTGCGTCTTCACTCTTTCCTAACAACCCTAAACATAACCCTAACCGCAACAAGAAGCTGAACCCGAGTTAGACCCGAAAAAACACGTACGGTGCCACTTTCTGCCATCCAAAAGTGCTCTGAGCGGAAGCCTTTGGGTACACCTGAACTCCCTGGGGGAGCCTTTACGCAACCCCACACTCAACAGGACTCTGCGTCTTCACTCTTTCCTAACAACCCTAAACATAACCCTAACCGCAACAAGAAGCTGAACCCGAGTTAGTCCCGAAAAAACACGTACGGTGCCACTTTCTGCCATCAAAAAGTGCTCTCAGCGGAAGCCTTTGGGTACACCTGAACTCCCTGGAGGAGCCTTTACGCAACCCCACACTCAACAGGACTCTGCGTCTTCACTCTTTCCTAACAACCCTAAACATAACCCTAACCGCAACAAGAAGCTGAACCCGAGTTAGACCCGAAAAAACACGTACGGTGCCACTTTCTGCCATCAAAAAGTGCTCTCAGCGGAAGCCTTTGGGTACACCTGAACTCCCTGGGGGAGCCTTTACGCAACCCCACACTCAACAGGACTCTGTGTCTTCACTCTTTCCTAACAACCCTAAACATAAGCCTAACCGCAACAAGAAGCTGAACCCGAGTTAGACCCGAAAAAACACGTACGGTGCCACTTTCTGCCATCCAAAAGTGCTCTCAGCGGAAGCCTTTGGGTACACCTGAACTCCCTGGGGGAGCCTTTACGCAACCCCACACTCAACAGGACTCTGCGTCTTCACTCTTTCCTAACAACCCTAAACATAACCCTAACCGCAACAAGAAGCTCAACCCGAGTTAGACCCGAAAAAACACGTACGGTGCCACTTTCTGCCATCAAAAAGTGCTCTCAGCGGAAGCCTTTGGGTACACCTGAACTCCCTGGGGGAGCCTTTACGCAACCCCACACTCAACAGGACTCTGCGTCTTCACTCTTTCCTAACAACCGTAAACATAACCCTAACCGCAACAAGAAGCTGAACCCGAGTTAGACCCGAAAAAACACGTACGGTGCCACTTTCTGCCATCAAAAAGTGCTCTCAGCGGAAGCCTTTGGGTACACCTGAACTCCCTGGGGGAGCCTTTACGCAACCCCACACTCAACAGGACTCTGCGTCTTCACTCTTTCCTAACAACCCTAAACATAACCCTAACCGCAACAAGAAGCTGAACCCGAGTTAGACCCGAAAAAACACGTACGGTGCCACTTTCTGCCATCAAAAAGTGCTCTCAGCGGAAGCCTTTGGGTACACCTGAATTCCCTGGGGGAGCCTTTACGCAACCCCACACTCAACAGGACTCTGCGTCTTCACTCTTTCCTAACAACCCTAAACATAACCCTAACCGCAACAAGAAGCTGAACCCGAGTTAGACCCGAAAAAACACGTACGGTGCCACTTTCTGCCATCAAAAAGTGCTCTCAGCGGAAGCCTTTGGGTACACCTGAACTCCCTGGGGGAGCCTTTACGCAACCCCACACTCAACAGGACTCTGCGTCTTCACTCTTTCCTAACAACCCTAAACATAACCCTAACCGCAACAAGAAGCTGAACCCGAGTTAGACCCGAAAAAACACGTACGGTGCCACTTTCTGCCATCAAAAAGTGCTCTCAGCGGAAGCCTTTGGGTACACCTGAACTCCCTGGGGGAGCCTTTACGCAACCCCACACTCAACAGGACTCTGCGTCTTCACTCTTTCCTAACAACCCTAAACATAACCCTAACCGCAACAAGAAGCTGAACCCGAGTTAGACCCGAAAAAACACGTACGGTGCCACTTTCTGCCATCAAAAAGTGCTCTCAGCGGAAGCCTTTGGGTACACCTGAACTCCCTGGGGGAGCCTTTACGCAACCCCACACTCAACAGGACTCTGCGTCTTCACTCTTTCCTAACAACCCTAAACATAACCCTAACCGCAACAAGAAGCTGAACCCGAGTTAGACCCGAAAAAACACGTACGGTGCCACTTTCTGCCATCAAAAAGTGCTCTCAGCGGAAGCCTTTGGGTACACCTGAACTCCCTGGGGGAGCCTTTACGCAACCCCACACTCAACAGGACTCTGCGTCTTCACTCTTTCCTAACAACCCTAAACATAACCCTAACCGCAACAAGAAGCTGAACCCGAGTTAGACCCGAAAAAACACGTACAGTGCCACTTTCTGCCATCAAAAAGTGCTCTCAGCGGAAGCCTTTGGGTACACCTGACCTCCCTGGGGGAGCCTTTACGCAACCCCACACTCAACAGGACTCTGCGTCTTCACTCTTTCCTAACAACCCTAAACATAAGCCTAACCGCAACAAGAAGCTGAACCCGAGTTAGACCCGAAAAAACACGTACGGTGCCACTTTCTGCCATCAAAAAGTGCTCTCAGCGGAAGCCTTTGGGTACACCTGAACTCCCTGGGGGAGCCTTTACGCAACCCCACACTCAACAGGACTCTGCGTCTTCACTCTTTCCTAACAACCCTAAACATAACCCTAACCGCAACAAGAAGCTCAACCCGAGTTAGACCCGAAAAAACACGTACGGTGCCACTTTCTGCCATCCAAAAGTGCTCTCAGCGGAAGCCTTTGGGTACACCTGAACTCCCTGGGGGAGCCTTTACGCAACCCCACACTCAACAGGACTCTGCGTCTTCACTCTTTCCTAACAACCCTAAACATAACCCTAACCGCAACAAGAAGCTCAACCCGAGTTAGACCCGAAAAAACACGTACGGTGCCACTTTCTGCCATCAAAAAGTGCTCTCAGCGGAAGCCTTTGGGTACACCTGAACTCCCTGGGGGAGCCTTTACGCAACCCCACACTCAACAGGACTCTGCGTCTTCACTCTTTCCTAACAACCGTAAACATAACCCTAACCGCAACAAGAAGCTGAACCCGAGTTAGACCCGAAAAAACACGTACGGTGCCACTTTCTGCCATCAAAAAGTGCTCTCAGCGGAAGCCTTTGGGTACACCTGAACTCCCTGGGGGAGCCTTTACGCAACCCCACACTCAACAGGACTCTGCGTCTTCACTCTTTCCTAACAACCCTAAACATAACCCTAACCGCAACAAGAAGCTGAACCCGAGTTAGACCCGAAAAAACACGTACGGTGCCACTTTCTGCCATCAAAAAGTGCTCTCAGCGGAAGCCTTTGGGTACACCTGAATTCCCTGGGGGAGCCTTTACGCAACCCCACACTCAACAGGACTCTGCGTCTTCACTCTTTCCTAACAACCCTAAACATAACCCTAACCGCAACAAGAAGCTGAACCCGAGTTAGACCCGAAAAAACACGTACGGTGCCACTTTCTGCCATCAAAAAGTGCTCTCAGCGGAAGCCTTTGGGTACACCTGAACTCCCTGGGGGAGCCTTTACGCAACCCCACACTCAACAGGACTCTGCGTCTTCACTCTTTCCTAACAACCCTAAACATAACCCTAACCGCAACAAGAAGCTCAACCCGAGTTAGACCCGAAAAAACACGTACGGTGCCACTTTCTGCCATCAAAAAGTGCTCTCAGCGGAAGCCTTTGGGTACACCTGAACTCCCTGGGGGAGCCTTTACGCAACCCCACACTCAACAGGACTCTGCGTCTTCACTCTTTCCTAACAACCCTAAACATAACCCTAACCGCAACAAGAAGCTGAACCCGAGTTAGACCCGAAAAAACACGTACGGTGCCACTTTCTGCCATCAAAAAGTGCTCTCAGCGGAAGCCTTTGGGTACACCTGAACTCCCTGGGGGAGCCTTTACGCAACCCCACACTCAACAGGACTCTGCGTCTTCACTCTTTCCTAACAACCCTAAACATAACCCTAACCGCAACAAGAAGCTGAACCCGAGTTAGACCCGAAAAAACACGTACGGTGCCACTTTCTGCCATCAAAAAGTGCTCTCAGCGGAAGCCTTTGGGTACACCTGAACTCCCTGGGGGAGCCTTTACGCAACCCCACACTCAACAGGACTCTGCGTCTTCACTCTTTCCTAACAACCCTAAACATAACCCTAACCGCAACAAGAAGCTGAACCCGAGTTAGACCCGAAAAAACACGTACAGTGCCACTTTCTGCCATCAAAAAGTGCTCTCAGCGGAAGCCTTTGGGTACACCTGACCTCCCTGGGGGAGCCTTTACGCAACCCCACACTCAACAGGACTCTGCGTCTTCACTCTTTCCTAACAACCCTAAACATAAGCCTAACCGCAACAAGAAGCTGAACCCGAGTTAGACCCGAAAAAACACGTACGGTGCCACTTTCTGCCATCAAAAAGTGCTCTCAGCGGAAGCCTTTCGGTACACCTGAACTCCCTGGGGGAGCCTTTACGCAACCCCACACTCAACAGGACTCTGCGTCTTCACTCTTTCCTAACAACCCTAAACATAACCCTAACCGCAACAAGAAGCTCAACCCGAGTTAGACCCGAAAAAACACGTACGGTGCCACTTTCTGCCATCAAAAAGTGCTCTCAGCGGAAGCCTTTGGGTACACCTGAACTCCCTGGGGGAGCCTTTACGCAACCCCACACTCAACAGGACTCTGCGTCTTCACTCTTTCCTAACAACCCTAAACATAACCCTAACCGCAACAAGAAGCTGAACCCGAGTTAGACCCAAAAAAACACGTACGGTGCCACTTTCTGCCATCAAAAAGTGCTCTCAGCGGAAGCCTTTGGGTACACCTGACCTCCCTGGGGGAGCCTTTACGCAACCCCACACTCAACAGGACTCTGCGTCTTCACTCTTTCCTAACAACCCTAAACATAACCCTAACCGCAACAAGAAGCTGAACCCGAGTTAGACCCGAAAAAACACGTACGGTGCCACTTTCTGCCATCAAAAAGTGCTCTCAGCGGAAGCCTTTGGGTACACCTGAACTCCCTGGGGGAGCCTTTACGCAACCCCACACTCAACAGGACTCTGCGTCTTCACTCTTTCCTAACAACCCTAAACATAACCCTAACCGCAACAAGAAGCTGAACCCGAGTTAGACCCGAAAAAACACGTACGGTGCCACTTTCTGCCATCAAAAAGTGCTCTCAGCGGAAGCCTTTGGGTACACCTGAATTCCCTGGGGGAGCCTTTACGCAACCCCACACTCAACAGGACTCTGCGTCTTCACTCTTTCCTAACAACCCTAAACATAACCCTAACCGGAACAAGAAGCTGAACCCGAGTTAGACCCGAAAAAACACGTACGGTGCCACTTTCTGCCATCAAAAAGTGCTCTCAGCGGAAGCCTTTGGGTACACCTGACCTCCCTGGGGGAGCCTTTACGCAACCCCACACTCAACAGGACTCTGCGTCTTCACTCTTTCCTAACAACCCTAAACATAACCCTAACCGCAACAAGAAGCTGAACCCGAGTTAGACCCGAAAAAACACGTACGGTGCCACTTTCTGCCATCAAAAAGTGCTCTCAGCGGAAGCCTTTGGGTACACCTGAACTCCCTGGGGGAGCCTTTACGCAACCCCACACTCAACAGGACTCTGCGTCTTCACTCTTTCCTAACAACCCTAAACATAACCCTAACCGCAACAAGAAGCTGAACCCGAGTTAGACCCGAAAAAACACGTACGGTGCCACTTTCTGCCATCAAAAAGTGCTCTCAGCGGAAGCCTTTGGGTACACCTGAACTCCCTGGGGGAGCCTTTACGCAACCCCACACTCAACAGGACTCTGCGTCTTCACTCTTTCCTAACAACCCTAAACATAACCCTAACCGCAACAAGAAGCTGAACCCGAGTTAGACCCGAAAAAACACGTACGGTGCCACTTTCTGCCATCCAAAAGTGCTCTCAGCGGAAGCCTTTGGGTACACCTGAACTCCCTGGGGGAGCCTTTACGCAACCCCACACTCAACAGGACTCTGCGTCTTCACTCTTTCCTAACAACCCTAAACATAACCCTAACCGCAACAAGAAGCTGAACCCGAGTTAGACCCGAAAAAACACGTACGGTGCCACTTTCTGCCATCAAAAAGTGCTCTCAGCGGAAGCCTTTGGGTACACCTGAACTCCCTGGGGGAGCCTTTACGCAACCCCACACTCAACAGGACTCTGCGTCTTCACTCTTTCCTAACAACCCTAAACATAACCCTAACCGCAACAAGAAGCTCAACCCGAGTTAGACCCGAAAAAACACGTACGGTGCCACTTTCTGCCATCAAAAAGTGCTCTCAGCGGAAGCCTTTGGGTACACCTGAACTCCCTGGGGGAGCCTTTACGCAACCCCACACTCAACAGGACTCTGCGTCTTCACTCTTTCCTAACAACCCTAAACATAACCCTAACCGCAACAAGAAGCTGAACCCGAGTTAGACCCGAAAAAACACGTACGGTGCCACTTTCTGCCATCAAAAAGTGCTCTCAGCGGAAGCCTTTGGGTACACCTGACCTCCCTGGGGGAGCCTTTACGCAACCCCACACTCAACAGGACTCTGCGTCTTCACTCTTTCCTAACAACCCTAAACATAACCCTAACCGCAACAAGAAGCTGAACCCGAGTTAGACCCGAAAAAACACGTACGGTGCCACTTTCTGCCATCAAAAAGTGCTCTCAGCGGAAGCCTTTGGGTACACCTGAACTCCCTGGGGGAGCCTTTACGCAACCCCACACTCAACAGGACTCTGCGTCTTCACTCTTTCCTAACAACCCTAAACATAACGCTAACCGCAACAAGAAGCTCAACCCGAGTTAGACCCGAAAAAACACGTACGGTGCCACTTTCTGCCATCAAAAAGTGCTCTCAGCGGAAGCCTTTGGGTACACCTGAACTCCCTGGGGGAGCCTTTACGCAACCCCACACTCAACAGGACTCTGCGTCTTCACTCTTTCCTAACAACCCTAAACATAACCCTAACCGCAACAAGAAGCTGAACCCGAGTTAGACCCGAAAAAACACGTACGGTGCCACTTTCTGCCATCAAAAAGTGCTCTCAGCGGAAGCCTTTGGGTACACCTGAACTCCCTGGGGGAGCGTTTACGCAACCCCACACTCAACAGGACTCTGCGTCTTCACTCTTTCCTAACAACCCTAAACATAACCCTAACCGCAACAAGAAGCTGAACCCGAGTTAGACCCGAAAAAACACGTACGGTGCCACTTTCTGCCATCCAAAAGTGCTCTCAGCGGAAGCCTTTGGGTACACCTGAACTCCCTGGGGGAGCCTTTACGCAACCCCACACTCAACAGGACTCTGCGTCTTCACTCTTTCCTAACAACCCTAAACATAACCCTAACCGCAACAAGAAGCTGAACCCGAGTTAGACCCGAAAAAACACGTACGGTGCCACTTTCTGCCATCAAAAAGTGCTCTCAGCGGAAGCCTTTGGGTACACCTGAACTCCCTGGGGGAGCCTTTACGCAACCCCACACTCAACAGGACTCTGCGTCTTCACTCTTTCCTAACAACCCTAAACATAACCCTAACCGCAACAAGAAGCTGAACCCGAGTTAGACCCGAAAAAACACGTACGGTGCCACTTTCTGCCATCAAAATGTGCTCTCAGCGGAAGCCTTTGGGTACACCTGAACTCCCTGGGGGAGCCTTTACGCAACCCCACACTCAACAGGACTCTGCGTCTTCACTCTTTCCTAACAACCCTAAACATAACCCTAACCGCAACAAGAAGCTGAACCCGAGTTAGACCCGAAAAAACACGTACGGTGCCACTTTCTGCCATCAAAAAGTGCTCTCAGCGGAAGCCTTTGGGTACACCTGAACTCCCTGGGGGAGCCTTTACGCAACCCCACACTCAACAGGACTCTGCGTCTTCACTCTTTCCTAACAACCCTAAACATAACCCTAACCGCAACAAGAAGCTGAACCCGAGTTAGACCCGAAAAAACACGTACGGTGCCACTTTCTGCCATCAAAAAGTGCTCTCAGCGGAAGCCTTTGGGTACACCTGAATTCCCTGGGGGAGCCTTTACGCAACCCCACACTCAACAGGACTCTGCGTCTTCACTCTTTCCTAACAACCCTAAACATAACCCTAACCGGAACAAGAAGCTGAACCCGAGTTAGACCCGAAAAAACACGTACGGTGCCACTTTCTGCCATCAAAAAGTGCTCTCAGCGGAAGCCTTTCGGTACACCTGAACTCCCTGGGGGAGCCTTTACGCAACCCCACACTCAACAGGACTCTGCGTCTTCACTCTTTCCTAACAACCCTAAACATAACCCTAACCGCAACAAGAAGCTCAACCCGAGTTAGACCCGAAAAAGCACGTACGGTGCCACTTTCTGCCATCAAAAAGTGCTCTCAGCGGAAGCCTTTGGGTACACCTGACCTCCCTGGGGGAGCCTTTACGCAACCCCACACTCAACAGGACTCTGCGTCTTCACTCTTTCCTAACAACCCTAAACATAACCCTAACCGCAACAAGAAGCTGAACCCGAGTTAGACCCGAAAAAACACGTACGGTGCCACTTTCTGCCATCAAAAAGTGCTCTCAGCGGAAGCCTTTGGGTACACCTGAACTCCCTGGGGGAGCCTTTACGCAACCCCACACTCAACAGGACTCTGCGTCTTCACTCTTTCCTAACAACCCTAAACATAACCCTAACCGCAACAAGAAGCTGAACCCGAGTTAGACCCGAAAAAACACGTACGGTGCCACTTTCTGCCATCAAAAAGTGCTCTCAGCGGAAGCCTTTGGGTACACCTGAATTCCCTGGGGGAGCCTTTACGCAACCCCACACTCAACAGGACTCTGCGTCTTCACTCTTTCCTAACAACCCTAAACATAACCCTAACCGGAACAAGAAGCTGAACCCGAGTTAGACCCGAAAAAACACGTACGGTGCCACTTTCTGCCATCAAAAAGTGCTCTCAGCGGAAGCCTTTCGGTACACCTGAACTCCCTGGGGGAGCCTTTACGCAACCCCACACTCAACAGGACTCTGCGTCTTCACTCTTTCCTAACAACCCTAAACATAACCCTAACCGCAACAAGAAGCTCAACCCGAGTTAGACCCGAAAAAACACGTACGGTGCCACTTTCTGCCATCAAAAAGTGCTCTCAGCGGAAGCCTTTGGGTACACCTGACCTCCCTGGGGGAGCCTTTACGCAACCCCACACTCAACAGGACTCTGCGTCTTCACTCTTTCCTAACAACCCTAAACATAACCCTAACCGCAACAAGAAGCTCAACCCGAGTTAGACCCGAAAAAACACGTACGGTGCCACTTTCTGCCATCAAAAAGTGCTCTCAGCGGAAGCCTTTGGGTACACCTGAACTCCCTGGGGGAGCCTTTACGCAACCCCACACTCAACAGGACTCTGCGTCTTCACTCTTTCCTAACAACCCTAAACATAACCCTAACCGCAACAAGAAGCTGAACCCGAGTTAGACCCGAAAAAACACGTACGGTGCCACTTTCTGCCATCAAAAAGTGCTCTCAGCGGAAGCCTTTGGGTACACCTGAATTCCCTGGGGGAGCCTTTACGCAACCCCACACTCAACAGGACTCTGCGTCTTCACTCTTTCCTAACAACCCTAAACATAACCCTAACCGGAACAAGAAGCTGAACCCGAGTTAGACCCGAAAAAACACGTACGGTGCCACTTTCTGCCATCAAAAAGTGCTCTCAGCGGAAGCCTTTGGGTACACCTGAACTCCCTGGGGGAGCCTTTACGCAACCCCACACTCAACAGGACTCTGCGTCTTCACTCTTTCCTAACAACCCTAAACATAACCCTAACCGCAACAAGAAGCTGAACCCGAGTTAGACCCGAAAAAACACGTACGGTGCCACTTTCTGCCATCAAAAAGTGCTCTCAGCGGAAGCCTTTGGGTACACCTGAACTCCCTGGGGGAGCCTTTACGCAACCCCACACTCAACAGGACTCTGCGTCTTCACTCTTTCCTAACAACCCTAAACATAACCCTAACCGCAACAAGAAGCTGAACCCGAGTTAGACCCGAAAAAACACGTACGGTGCCACTTTCTGCCATCCAAAAGTGCTCTCAGCGGAAGCCTTTGGGTACACCTGAACTCCCTGGGGGAGCCTTTACGCAACCCCACACTCAACAGGACTCTGCGTCTTCACTCTTTCCTAACA
>NW_028153734.1:95000-100000 GCF_964211835.1 Anser anser
AACAAGAAGCTGAACCCGAGTTAGACCCGAAAAAACACGTACGGTGCCAATTTCTGCCATCAAAAAGTGCTCTCAGCGGAAGCCTTTGGGTACACCTGAACTCCCTGGGGGAGCCTTTACGCAACCCCACACTCAACAGGACTCTGCGTCTTCACTCTTTCCTAACAACCCTAAACATAACCCTAACCGCAACAAGAAGCTGAACCCGAGTTAGACCCGAAAAAACACGTACGGTGCCACTTTCTGCCATCAAAAAGTGCTCTCAGCGGAAGCCTTTGGGTACACCTGAACTCCCTGGGGGAGCCTTTACGCAACCCCACACTCAACAGGACTCTGCGTCTTCACTCTTTCCTAAAAACCCTAAACATAACCCTAACCGCAACAAGAAGCTGAACCCGAGTTAGACCCGAAAAAACACGTACGGTGCCACTTTCTGCCATCAAAAAGTGCTCTCAGCGGAAGCCTTTGGGTACACCTGAACTCCCTGGGGGAGCCTTTACGCAACCCCACACTCAACAGGACTCTGCGTCTTCACTCTTTCCTAACAACCCTAAACATAACCCTAACCGCAACAAGAAGCTGAACCCGAGTTAGACCCGAAAAAACACGTACGGTGCCACTTTCTGCCATCCAAAAGTGCTCTCAGCGGAAGCCTTTGGGTACACCTGAACTCCCTGGGGGAGCCTTTACGCAACCCCACACTCAACAGGACTCTGCGTCTTCACTCTTTCCTAACAACCCTAAACATAACCCTAACCGCAACAAGAAGCTGAACCCGAGTTAGACCCGAAAAAACACGTACGGTGCCACTTTCTGCCATCAAAAAGTGCTCTCAGCGGAAGCCTTTGGGTACACCTGAACTCCCTGGGGGAGCCTTTACGCAACCCCACACTCAACAGGACTCTGCGTCTTCACTCTTTCCTAACAACCCTAAACATAACCCTAACCGCAACAAGAAGCTGAACCCGAGTTAGACCCGAAAAAACACGTACGGTGCCACTTTCTGCCATCAAAAAGTGCTCTCAGCGGAAGCCTTTGGGTACACCTGAACTCCCTGGGGGAGCCTTTACGCAACCCCACACTCAACAGGACTCTGCGTCTTCACTCTTTCCTAACAACCCTAAACATAACCCTAACCGCAACAAGAAGCTGAACCCGAGTTAGACCCGAAAAAACACGTACGGTGCCAATTTCTGCCATCAAAAAGTGCTCTCAGCGGAAGCCTTTGGGTACACCTGAACTCCCTGGGGGAGCCTTTACGCAACCCCACACTCAACAGGACTCTGCGTCTTCACTCTTTCCTAACAACCCTAAACATAACCCTAACCGCAACAAGAAGCTGAACCCGAGTTAGACCCGAAAAAACACGTACGGTGCCACTTTCTGCCATCAAAAAGTGCTCTCAGCGGAAGCCTTTGGGTACACCTGAACTCCCTGGGGGAGCCTTTACGCAACCCCACACTCAACAGGACTCTGCGTCTTCACTCTTTCCTAAAAACCCTAAACATAACCCTAACCGCAACAAGAAGCTGAACCCGAGTTAGACCCGAAAAAACACGTACGGTGCCACTTTCTGCCATCAAAAAGTGCTCTCAGCGGAAGCCTTTGGGTACACCTGAACTCCCTGGGGGAGCCTTTACGCAACCCCACACTCAACAGGACTCTGCGTCTTCACTCTTTCCTAACAACCCTAAACATAACCCTAACCGCAACAAGAAGCTGAACCCGAGTTAGACCCGAAAAAACACGTACGGTGCCACTTTCTGCCATCAAAAAGTGCTCTCAGCGGAAGCCTTTGGGTACACCTGAACTCCCTGGGGGAGCCTTTACGCAACCCCACACTCAACAGGACTCTGCGTCTTCACTCTTTCCTAACAACCCTAAACATAACCCTAACCGCAACAAGAAACTGAACCCGAGTTAGACCCGAAAAAACACGTACGGTGCCACTTTCTGCCATCAAAAAGTGCTCTCAGCGGAAGCCTTTGGGTACACCTGAACTCCCTGGGGGAGCCTTTACGCAACCCCACACTCAACAGGACTCTGCGTCTTCACTCTTTCCTAACAACCCTAAACATAACCCTAACCGGAACAAGAAGCTCAACCCGAGTTAGACCCGAAAAAACACGTACGGTGCCACTTTCTGCCATCCAAAAGTGCTCTCAGCGGAAGCCTTTGGGTACACCTGAACTCCCTGGGAGAGCCTTTACGCAACCCCACACTCAACAGGACTCTGCGTCTTCACTCTTTCCTAACAACCCTAAACATAACCCTAACCGCAACAAGAAGCTCAACCCGAGTTAGACCCGAAAAAACACGTACGGTGCCACTTTCTGCCATCAAAAAGTGCTCTCAGCGGAAGCCTTTGGGTACACCTGAACTCCCTGGGGGAGCCTTTACGCAACCCCACACTCAACAGGACTCTGCGTCTTCACTCTTTCCTAACAACCCTAAACATAACCCTAACCGCAACAAGAAGCTGAACCCGAGTTAGACCCGAAAAAACACGTACGGTGCCACTTTCTGCCATCCAAAAGTGCTCTCAGCGGAAGCCTTTGGGTACACCTGAACTCCCTGGGGGAGCCTTTACGCAACCCCACACTCAACAGGACTCTGCGTCTTCACTCTTTCCTAACAACCCTAAACATAACCCTAACCGCAACAAGAAGCTGAACCCGAGTTAGACCCGAAAAAACACGTACGGTGCCACTTTCTGCCATCAAAAAGTGCTCTCAGCGGAAGCCTTTGGGTACACCTGAACTCCCTGGGGGAGCCTTTACGCAACCCCACACTCAACAGGACTCTGCGTCTTCACTCTTTCCTCACAACCCTAAACATAACCCTAACCGGAACAAGAAGCTGAACCCGAGTTAGACCCGAAAAAACACGTACGGTGCCACTTTCTGCCATCAAAAAGTGCTCTCAGCGGAAGCCTTTGGGTACACCTGACCTCCCTGGGGGAGCCTTTACGCAACCCCACACTCAACAGGACTCTGCGTCTTCACTCTTTCCTAACAACCCTAAACATAACCCTAACCGCAACAAGAAGCTGAACCCGAGTTAGACCCGAAAAAACACGTACGGTGCCACTTTCTGCCATCAAAAAGTGCTCTCAGCGGAAGCCTTTGGGTACACCTGAACTCCCTGGGGGAGCCTTTACGCAACCCCACACTCAACAGGACTCTGCGTCTTCACTCTTTCCTAACAACCCTAAACATAACCCTAACCGCAACAAGAAGCTGAACCCAAGTTAGACCCGAAAAAACACGTACGGTGCCACTTTCTGCCATCAAAATGTGCTCTCAGCGGAAGCCTTTGGGTACACCTGAACTCCCTGGGGGAGCCTTTACGCAACCCCACACTCAACAGGACTCTGCGTCTTCACTCTTTCCTAACAACCCTAAACATAACCCTAACCGCAACAAGAAGCTGAACCCGAGTTAGACCCGAAAAAACACGTACGGTGCCAATTTCTGCCATCAAAAAGTGCTCTCAGCGGAAGCCTTTGGGTACACCTGAACTCCCTGGGGGAGCCTTTACGCAACCCCACACTCAACAGGACTCTGCGTCTTCACTCTTTCCTAACAACCCTAAACATAACCCTAACCGCAACAAGAAGCTCAACCCGAGTTAGACCCGAAAAAACACGTACGGTGCCACTTTCTGCCATCAAAAAGTGCTCTCAGCGGAAGCCTTTGGGTACACCTGAACTCCCTGGGGGAGCCTTTACGCAACCCCACACTCAACAGAACTCTGCGCCTTCAATATTTCCAAAAAACTCTAACCCTAACACTAACACTAAAACTAACACTGCCCCTACAACTAAACCCTAACTAGAACCCTACACCTAACCCTAACTCTAGCCCTAAACACTAAACCTTAAACCCTAAACCCTGAACCCTAACCCTAACCCTAACCTTAAATCCTAACACTAAACCCTGACTCAAAACCCTAACCCTAACCCTAACCCTAACCCTTACCCTAACCGTAACCCTAACCCTAAACGTAACCCTAACCCTAACCCTAACCCTAACCCTAACCCTAACGCTAACCTCTAAGCCCTAACCCCTAACCTCTAACCGTAACCATAACCGTAACCCTAACCCTAACCCTATCCCTACCCAAACCCTAAACCCTAAACCCTAACCCTAACCCGAACCTAAACACTAACCCTAACCCTAGCCCTATCCCTAATCCTTAACCCTAAACCCGAATCCCTAAACCCTAAACGTAACACTAACCTTAACCCTAAACCCTAACCCTAGCCTGAACCCTAGCCCTAGACCTAACCATAACCCTAATCCAAACCCTAAACCTAGCCCTAACCCTAACTCTAACCCTAGCGCTCACCCTAAACCTAACCCTATCCCTAACCCTTAAACTAACCCTAACCCTAACCCTAATCCTAACCCTAACCCTAACCCTAACCCTAAGCCTAACCCTACGCCAAACTCTAAACCCTAACCCTAACCATACCCCTACCGCTAACCATAACCCCTAACCTCTAACCCCTAATGCCTAACCACTAACCCTTAACCCCTAAACTCTAACCGTAACCATAACGCTAACCCTAACCCTAACCCTAACACTAACCGAGCGGCTCTAACCCTAACCCTAACCCTAACCCTAACCCTAACCCTAACCCTAACCCTAACCCTAACCCTAACCCTAACCCTAACCCTAACCCTAACCCTAACCCTAACCCTAACCCTAACCCTAACCCTAACCCTAACCCTAACCCTAACCCTAACCCTAACCCTAACCCAAGCGGATCTAACCCTAACCCTAACCCTAACCCTAACCCTAACCCTAACCCTAACCCTAACCCTAACCCTAACCCTAACCCTAACCCTAACCCTAACCCTAACCCTAACCCTAACCCTAACCCTAACCCTAACCCTAACCCTAAACCCTAAACCCTAAACCCTAAACACTAAACCCTAAACCCTAAACCCTAAACCCTAAACCCTAAACCCTAAACCCTAACCCTAACCCTAACC
>NW_028153734.1:105000-106971 GCF_964211835.1 Anser anser
TCTGCCATCAAAAAGTGCTCTCAGCGGAAGCCTTTGGGTACACCTGAACTCCCTGGGGGAGCCTTTACGCAACCCCACACTCAACAGGACTCTGCGTCTTCACTCTTTCCTCACAACCCTAAACATAACCCTAACCGGAACAAGAAGCTGAACCCGAGTTAGACCCGAAAAAACACGTACGGTGCCACTTTCTGCCATCAAAAAGTGCTCTCAGCGGAAGCCTTTGGGTACACCTGACCTCCCTGGGGGAGCCTTTACGCAACCCCACACTCAACAGGACTCTGCGTCTTCACTCTTTCCTAACAACCCTAAACATAACCCTAACCGCAACAAGAAGCTGAACCCGAGTTAGACCCGAAAAAACACGTACGGTGCCACTTTCTGCCATCAAAAAGTGCTCTCAGCGGAAGCCTTTGGGTACACCTGAACTCCCTGGGGGAGCCTTTACGCAACCCCACACTCAACAGGACTCTGCGTCTTCACTCTTTCCTAACAACCCTAAACATAACCCTAACCGCAACAAGAAGCTCAACCCGAGTTAGACCCGAAAAAACACGTACGGTGCCACTTTCTGCCATCAAAAAGTGCTCTCAGCGGAAGCCTTTGGGTACACCTGAACTCCCTGGGGGAGCCTTTACGCAACCCCACACTCAACAGGACTCTGCGTCTTCACTCTTTCCTAACAACCCTAAACATAACCCTAACCGCAACAAGAAGCTGAACCCGAGTTAGACCCGAAAAAACACGTACGGTGCCACTTTCTGCCATCAAAAAGTGCTCTCAGCGGAAGCCTTTGGGTACACCTGAACTCCCTGGGGGAGCCTTTACGCAACCCCACACTCAACAGGACTCTGCGTCTTCACTCTTTCCTCACAACCCTAAACATAACCCTAACCGGAACAAGAAGCTGAACCCGAGTTAGACCCGAAAAAACACGTACGGTGCCACTTTCTGCCATCAAAAAGTGCTCTCAGCGGAAGCCTTTGGGTACACCTGACCTCCCTGGGGGAGCCTTTACGCAACCCCACACTCAACAGGACTCTGCGTCTTCACTCTTTCCTAACAACCCTAAACATAACCCTAACCGCAACAAGAAGCTGAACCCGAGTTAGACCCGAAAAAACACGTACGGTGCCACTTTCTGCCATCAAAAAGTGCTCTCAGCGGAAGCCTTTGGGTACACCTGAACTCCCTGGGGGAGCCTTTACGCAACCCCACACTCAACAGGACTCTGCGTCTTCACTCTTTCCTAACAACCCTAAACATAACCCTAACCGCAACAAGAAGCTGAACCCGAGTTAGACCCGAAAAAACACGTACGGTGCCACTTTCTGCCATCCAAAAGTGCTCTCAGCGGAAGCCTTTGGGTACACCTGAATTCCCTGGGGGAGCCTTTACGCAACCCCACACTCAACAGGACTCTGCGCCTTCACTCTTTCCTAACAACCCTAAACATAACCCTAACCGGAACAAGAAGCTCAACCCGATTTAGACCCGAAAAAACACGTACGGTGCCACTTTCTGCCATCAAAAAGTGCTCTCAGCGGAAGCCTTTGGGTACACCTGAACTCCCTGGAGGAGCCTTTACGCAACCCCACACTCAACAGGACTCTGCATCTTCACTCTTTCCTAACAACCCTAAACATAACCCTAACCGCAACAAGAAGCTGAACCCGAGTTAGACCCGAAAAAACACGTACGGTGCCACTTTCTGCCGTCAAAAAGTGCTCTCAGCGGAAGCCTTTGGGTACACCTGAACTCCCTGGGGGAGCCTTTACGCAACCCCACACTCAACAGGACTCTGCGTCTTCACTCTTTCCTAACAACCCTAAACACAACCCTAACCGGAACAAGAAGCTGAACCCGAGTTAGACCCGAAAAAACACGTACGGTGCCACTTTCTGCCATCAAAAAGTGCTCTCAGCGGAAGCCTTTGGGTACACCTGAACTCCCTGGGGGAGCCTTTACGCA